>NW_026941322.1:0-117500 GCF_032062105.1 Saccostrea cuccullata
TACTTGGATTCATCGGGGGATCACTATTTCTAGTGTGTCAGACAATCGTAATAGTTGTCTGTATTGTGACTAAAGCAAAGCCACCATCCGGTAAAATCATCACACCAGTACAACCATTTAGACCTTATGAATCTGTTGAAAAGAAATCAATTCGTGTAAGAAAAACTTCGACAATTCAAAAACCGATATTAACTCAGAGTGGTGTGTGTCATAAATCACCACCGTGGTAGAGAATGTTATTTACCTGTTCTACGTTTTTAGTTTCATGCAGTTTTATTAAGATTAAAGATACTATTGATGGTTGTGAACTTCTCTTATATAGATTACATATATAAGTGTAAGATTTAACTGAATGAATTTGTCAATTACATTTGTTTTTGTCTCTTTGATTTAATACGAGTATAAGTATGTTTTGTGTATTTGAGGAAACCCGTTACTTATCATGCCTATTGAGACAAATGATAACCAAATTTCATTGCAAAGACAATAGGAGAATTCATGGGATTTTCTGTCTTTAGGAGCTTTTTAATAGAACTTTTGAACTGTGAAGAATTAAAATTAGATGATTCAACAATTATTATGATAAACTGCATATCTCATTACTAATTAAACAATCCTCATAGAAAAAAGAGTAATTTTACATACTAAGACTTAGTAATAAATATGTCTTTTTTCTAAATCTACATGTAAGACATTCACAATAATTGTTAAAATGTATCCAATATAAAATTTACATCGCAATTAGAATTTTGACATTAACATCCACACAAGATAAAATGCTATAAAATGTTGAAAATGTATTTTATTTATTAAAGAAATGTTATTTATTCTCAGCTATGTTAAGTACCAATATGGAAAACGTGACCTTTGCACCGTTTTAAAAAATAATTCTTCTTTTAAAAAATTGTAACAAAGCAACTGAATACCTGTAGAAAATGTAATATAGTTATCCATATGTATAGGACTGGGCCTCAGTTATTACCAGTTATATCGCATGCATCACATGTTTGTCACGTGTCTTGTATAAATATAGACCTGTTAAGCTGAATGTAAGAAATGAGGATAGTGTTACCGCATACGCTTGTTTCTTAAGAAAAAAATGGTACACATTGAAAGATGCTTATTTGCTCTACTCAAAAAGTGCTAGGAATTATTCTGTGCTGATTATTTATTCCATTACTCGACTGTATTGCTAATAAGTATTGCAATTTTACACAATTTTATAAATAATTGATAAAATGAATAAATTCAAGTTGTCACAATGACGTCACAATTAAAATTCCAATACGTTGTACCAGGAATGTGAACTCTGACCTTCCTTAGCATAGCTGAGTTATGAATTGCAGCTAAGCGTGTAGTTTTGCATTACATCACAACCTATGGTGACAGCTGCGCTGAAGGTTAATAGTACACGCCTCCTAACCACAAGTTTTATGAACGAAAGTTTCTTTTTATACCTGATTGGTTGCTCGTGCAACAACCTTTTTCCGTGGAAATATTTAAAAAATAATGTAACCAATGACACAGCAGGAGCGTGAATTGTTTACACTGGTAGCATCTGTCGAATAAGATCCTGACGTAATGCACACTTTACTGCACTTAATAATCAACAAAAAATTGACCTCTTAATAAAAATTTATCTTTAAAATGCGGAAAATATAAAACTTTAGTAATTCTAATTGAAACTCCGTCATGTGAAATGTTTTTTTTTTTTACAACTTTTTGTTTTTATTTGTTCACGATTACATGATGATGCGATGAAGTTTATCAATGTAGAGTATTAAATACTTGTTGTGCCTGATTAGAATCCTTACTCTCTGAAATGGGTCATCATGTATTTGACGATGTAAAACTAACAGATTAATTTAGTGAGTCGTTGCCTATGTGTATGGTCGATATTCTTGCAAATCTTAGGTATGGTAAATAATTGAATAAGCATTGAATAAGCATAACAGAAAAGTCTATGGCAAAGTATCTTTCAGTTAACAAAGTTAGGTTTTGCTATAGTAAAATCAAAGTTGTTTTTAAGTCTTTTCCACTGTAGTACGCGGGGGTATCAAGGAAAGAAGAATATGGAGATAACGAAATGTATTCAATATCAAAGACCATAAAACAATACAATTCATGTCAACTACGAAAATGTTACATACATAAGTACTCATTATTTCTTGATCAACGAAATCAAATACACACGAACCAAGAGATTTTTCTCAAACCACGGTAATTTGACCCCACAATAATATGTGATTTCACAGTAGCTGGGTATCCAAAATGACTTCGCTATATCTGTAAATTCGCAATATCCATGTTCCTACTGAACGAGTTTTACTGTAGTTTGGGATATATGAGAAGTTGTAACACCCAGAAATAGTATGCCCCCTCGGGCATCGCCCTCAAGAAGCATGATAATTCTAGGTTGCATAAATATTAACTTCTCACTCACATCAGGGAAATAAATGTAAAAAGTCTCCGAAGGATGCAAACGTGTGATTAAACTTTCAATTGCGTTACAATATATGAATGGATTAATTCAACGTCATTCAACGTTGGACATCGAAACATTGAGAAATCAACAAAAAAAATCTTTCATTTTCTAGCTAAACATCCCGTTGCAAGCTGACAGTCAATGAAAAATTCGTGGTGATGATGTTACAACGTTGAATCAACATTAAAATGCCTGCTGAGAAACCGATTTTCGCCAGAAACATTTTGTTGCCGACAATACTGTAAAACGAGAAAATTTGGCGCATACGTATTTTAGCGCAAACGTTCGTGGGAATTAATACATTGGCGCAAATAAATTTTAGTGCTTGCACTTGTCATTAAAATATATGAATGTCAATATTTTTTATCCACGCCCGTATTTGACTTTTTTAGTTAGTCAAGCACAGAATCACAATAGCACTCCCGTATATAAGTAAACATTCGTCAACTTAACCGTAGTGTTGCAATCACATGGACGTGGCACAATGTTAAATTTTATTTTAGATAAAAGAAATGGAGTATTTACGCATTTTATTTACAGTAAAACTCAGTTATAACGAAGTCAATGGGACATGTGAAAGTACTTCACTATATCCGTAATTCGTTATATCCGTGTAAGAAATTCGTTAAATTTAAATACCTGGGGATTCAAGATAACTTCGCTATATCCGTAAATTCGCAGTATCCGTGTTCGTACTAAACGAGTTTTGCTGTATATTAAAACAAGGCATGCATCGAATGAAAGTTACTTGGATAAACGGTAATCGTAATCAGGTATTGTCTGCAAGCTCAATCGCCATGCTTGATTGCATTGTTTACCTCGAGGCGACAGATGATTGACATGCCAAGAAGCCAAATTTTCAAGGTTCTAATGATAATTATCGGGTAACAACTAACAATGATTTAATTGAATTATGATTTGGCAGAACTTTCTCGATCGATCCTACCATATACACTGCTAGTGTGTATATAAGATTCAACGACCCTTCCACAGAACGTAATTGCGCATTCCGGTTTATTTGTACTTATTTGAAAGCTTTGAACACACAAACACACACACAATAATATTTAGAAATCGTTAGAGCACAATAAATTTTAGCGTTATGGGGATCTTGCGCCAAAGGCGCTAAAATCAGAAGTGCGCCAGATATTCTCGTTTTACAGTATATGTTCTTAGATGGTCAAAGAAGTAACTAGACTGGTAATGTTACGTTTTTTAATTTATTTTTGTTTCATTTCCGGAAGTGTCCGGAAGTTTTTTGTCAATAATTGGGAATCTGCTCAATGCTCAATCCCTTCTTGATCTTCGATTGCATCTGGTTTTGGGTCGGGTTTACCAGACATTCTTATTATTGGAGTTGGTCTATTTTCTTTATCTGTGAATAAAGCGAACATCCAAGACCTTACGTCCGATTCGAAGATACTTGTTCGTCCTAATTTATAAACTAGGGCGTATCTATCGCCGGGGCCCCTGACAACAAGGTCAGACCCATCTACCGTTACCACGCCTACAGTATAGTGAGAGACTTTCTGGTATCTTATTGTACAGTTCATTGACAGAATAGGCATGCCATACGAATTCTGTGAAAAGGACCCAAGTTGGATGCATGTTGTATCTTGCAGGAATCTTCCATAATATGTTTTTCGCATCACTTATACCTGTTTCTCGGTCCTTAGTGGAACTTGCGACAATGACGTGTCTCCCATGAAGCGTTACTTGGAACGCATTGCTGGCCAATTTAATCCTTTTATCGGAAACGTCGTTAAACACAACGACAACCCATTCACGCCATTCATATTTCTGCGAGAAAAATTTATATAATGTGTCAGCAAAGTCTTTATTTGATTTTCCATACATTTTTGATAGCAACACAGAGGTGTCCTTTTTTACTTGTCCCATGTAATTGTAACGCATATCATCATCAATCAACCTGATATGCATTATAAGCTTGGAAATTCTTTCTTCCCAATCGTGCTTTGTTGTATTGTATCTTTCTTCGTCATCTGTCAGGCTGTTATAGGCCATTTCGATTGCGGCTCCCTGGATTATCAAATGAAGTATTCTCTTCATAACCATCTCAGTATCTTCACGATTCTCATTCGTAAAATTTCGTACTAGAGCCGGAATCGAATCACTAAGAGGACCTGAGTCAGATTTCATCATAGCCATATACAATTTCATTACGTTGTCGTCAAAAGTTTTATTTTCATACGTCTCCAAGAATAGGTTTTCTGCTTTTCCCTCTGACTTCAAGAAATCGTCAAGTCTTTTGGAAAACAGCATTATGTTCCTTTCATACTCTCCAAATTGTAATTTCAGGGATATTTTCTGCATATCGTCTCCCAAATCGTCAATTCTATTAAATACTTGATCGAATTTTGCATCCATCCGTGCGAATCCTTCTTCAATCTCCTTCGTCTGAGCAGCAGGAAGTAGCAGTTGAAAAAGTCCCAACACGGGTGCAAAAGCCTCTAAATATTTCGACACCTTTCCAGCAATTTTCCCCAAAGATGCTCCAAAATCTTCAATTTTTTGATCTGCCAGCAACTTTGCTATTTTATTTCCAGCTTCTATGCCCTTGTTGATCATATCCATTGTTGAATCACCAACAGATAATCGTACAGTACAAGAGGCAACCACTAATAACATCAAGGCAATCTTCATGATCAAGCTACAATGCAAAAAATTGAAATTGATAGTAAAATAAAGAATGAAAAGAATGTTTCAATGGATAAAAAATAATCAACCAAAGTTTTGTCAATTCATTTTCATGAGTGTAAGATTGCAAATTTAAGTACAATTTAATCTAACATTTTTGTGACGTCTTGTGTTATATTTATTTTTTTTGTTTGCACAGGACGTGGTGGACAATGTCACAAAACTAGGTGAGATCTCTTTTTTCCTTCTGTTTACTATCTAAAAAAATAAAATCCTTTAATGTCTATAAAATACCGTAATTGATTCTGATTGGATAAAAATTGTTTTGATAACTGCATAAATAAAATCTGGGGTGCGCCTGCACTTAGCAATCGTAGCTACTTTGTCTGTCATTATATGTATATACCCCTGCTTCCAGATTACTTCCTGAAGGAACAATAAAATGCTTTAACTCTAATGGATATTTTCCTGAAATTTGAAACTTGTTCAGTTACGATCCTAAATTATTTTCTACCTTCGTTCCCTTTTGAATTACCCCCCTTTATTAAACAAATCAGATCGTCTGCATGACAACAATACAGTAATGGGAAAGAAGAAGTTGTCTTTTAAAAAAGACTGCAATACGTGGACCATATGCATGTGTTTCTAAAAGAAATTCAATATAAGAGAAAATTTCGAGATCTAATGAATATTCATGTAGGTTCGTTCACATTTCTACAACGACTTGCCTGCTTTGACTGATATTACTTTCATAGCACAAATGTTCAATTTCTTCCCCGATTGGCTTATAGTTTTGTCATTTTAAAGAGTTGACCTCTGTTCTGGATTTATACGGAAGAAATCTATCATTGAAAATGATTTGGTTCATGTGTAGCACAGCTCCATAGTACGCAGTTTTTTTCCTAGGCCCCCTCAACCAAATGGAATCCTTTGCTACAGCCCACTGGCCTTTATCAAACTCGATTTAGATTAATGTGATATTTCAAATTTTTTGCAATCCTTGATGCCAAAAATTAATGTCTGTAAAGACATGTTCTATCTGTTCAAAGTAATAATTAGTTGTTGAATGAATTTTAAAATTTAAATCGTTACGTACTGCAAGTTCTGTCTCCTTTTTAAACAAGAGGCCAAGGGGCCACATCGCTCACCTGCACACATCGGCTAAGAAAAAACACATATCATATCAGAACTGAAAGTTTACTGAGGTGGGGGAGGGGATTTAATTTTAATATTAATTGAGAATGCATTCATATCAACACAGTATATGACTTTGCTGTTCTTGATAAAAATATTTCTTTTAAACAGTTTATTCCTATGTATTACTTCGTAATAACATTTCATTCCCCATTGTTTCCCTCCCTACCCCCAAAGGACCATGATTTGAAGAAATTTAGATCTTCATACATGAGGATGCTCACATGCCAATATGACTAAACACACTTTTCTCTGTTCTTGGGATTTTTCCCTTTCTCTTTTTATGTAAAACTTTGATCCAGAATTGTGGCCCCATCCTATCCTTGTGGTTACGATTTGAAAAAAAAAAGAATTTTACAATACCTGAGAATGCTTCCATATGAATTCTAGTATCACTAATGGCTTTGCTATTCTTCAGATGATTTAAAAAAAAAATTATGTAAAACTTGAATCCCCCAATGTGGCCTCAACCTATTCCTAGGGGTTCCGACTTGAACAAACTATAATCTAACTACCTAAGGATAATCCATGTAAATATCACTAAGAATGGCTTTGAAGCACTTGAGAAGATGATTTTAAAAGATTTCCATACATAATCCTACTTAAATATTTGATCGTCCATTTTGACCCCACCCTTCCCCCGGGGGTCATGATTTGAACAAACTTGAATCTACGTATACATGTACACTACCTGAGAATGATTCCATATAATTTTTATCTTTCCTGTCTCACTTGTTCTTGAGAAGAATTTTCCTATATATCCCCATGTAAAACTTTGATCAGTCATTGTGGCCCCACCCTACCCCCGTGGGGTCATGATCTGAATAAAGTAGAATCTACACTACCTGAGGATGATTTCATATAAATATCACTAATCATGGCTTTGAAGTACTTGAAAAGAAGACTTTTTAGATTTTCTCTATATATTCCTATGTAAAAATTTGATCTGCCATTTTGGTTCCACCTTACCCCAGGGGGTCATGATTTGAACAAACTTGAAACTACACTACCTGAGGATAATTTCTCATAAGTTTCATCTTTCCTGTCTCAATATGGTTCTTGAGAAGAAGATTTTTAAAGTTTTTTCCTATGTATTCCTATGTATAACTTCGATCCGCCCTTTTTGGCCCCACCCTACCCCCCGGGGTCATGATTTTAACCAACTTGAATATACACTATATGACTTTCTGAAAAATGGGTAGGTGTTATTCTATCCTTCCCTTCCTATTCTTTTTGCCTGAATAATATGATCCATTGAGTGAGATTTCGGATGCAGGTAATATAACTTTTCTGGTTTGTTTTCAATCTATTTTTAGTTCAATGTACGAAAACAAATCTTTATATTCACCTGGAGGGTCAATAAAATGATACGTCTTTAATGAATAAATTGAAAAACATTAATCTTCTTCAAAATACACTATATTGAAATGTTTCCATATTGATTTGACAAATGTTTCGCTGTTTTAAAATATTTTTTTAAATATTATTCTTCTTAAATGTGTGTACCTTATTCTCAGACGAACATGTGAACAGACTTGCATTTCACTGGGATTAATTAATTTTTTTGGTCTATGAACATCTGATGAGAAAATCTTGAAAAATTATCAGTAGGTGAAGTGTGTTGCGAATGTCTTTAAGTAAATTCTAATGTTAGATGAAATGTAAAATGTTGATATAATTGAGATTTATTAAATCTTTTACCGCTACATTTAATATATAGATTCTGAATTATCACATTGATTTCAATAATTGTATAATGTAATGAAATCAACATATCATAAATTTATTCCCAATTTAGCTCAGGTGAGCATTTTGGCCAAAAGGTCTCTTTATTTATTTATTTTTTTTTTTGATCCATAAAAATTTCAACTTGAATCCACAAGGGATCATTTTTCTTCGGGGGTCATTTTTCTTTACGTGGGTTATGCAATGTTTTACGATGAGGACACATTTTTCAGGGCAAAAGGGTCATTTATCAACGTCAAATATTGACCGGGGTCATTTTTTGCCATAGGAATATTGACCGGGGTCATTTTTGCCGCCGAAAATTGACCCGCAGTCATTTGTCTTAACAACGACAGTGAGGGATGGCAAGCTTTAGCTGGTGCTACCTGGGGGGGGGGGGGGGGGGGTTTGGCCAATTATTTAATAAGCGATGCTGCCTAAGGGACTCTTTAACGATGTTTACGCCTGTGCGAACGGTGTTTGAGATTTTTTTTTCGGAGTATTCTGTCACATAACACATCGCCTCTGGCTCCGGTCCGCTGGTGTCGGGGGCTTTCTCATTTTTCTTTTATTATCTTAACCCCACCCCCCGAAAGATTTATCCTTACCCCTAGCGCTCATGTAACTTAAACGGGTTAATCACATAATATGAATCACTGCTCATGGCCGTTCTAAGTCGACACCGTCATTTTAGTTTAATCGAGCTTTCTTTGTTGTAACTTGATTGTAAGAATCCACATTTTAGGCCATTTTGGCACGGACATTTTCGCCGTTGTTGTGTGGCATGCTTAAATCTCCCCTTTATTTGATCATTGTTTATCCATTGAATGTTTTTTTTTTCATTCTTTATTGTACAATAAATTTTGTTTTTTTCTACTTTGTAGCTTAATCATGAAGATTTACTTGTCGTTGCATCTTGTACTTTAAGATTATCTGTTGGTAATCCAACAACGGATATGATCAATAAGGATATAGAAGCTGGAAATTTTGTGGCATCTTTGGGAAAAGTTGCTGGAAAACACGATCGGGAAGAAAGAATTTCCAAGCTGATACATCATGTCGGGGGAAAAGATGACGATTTGCGTTACAATTACATGAGACAAATAAGAAATGACACTTCAATATTGTTAGCAAAAATGTATGGAAGACCAAACGAAGACATTGCTGACGCATTATACAAATATCTCTCGGAGACATATGAATGGCGTGAATGGGTAGTCGTTGTGTTTAACAACGTTAATAATAAAATGATTAAATTAGCTAGAAATGCGTTCCAAATAACAAGTCATGGGAAACACGTCATTGTCGCAAGCTCCACTAAGGACCGAAAACCAGACATGGGACTTGTAAAATACATATTATCAATGATTCCCTAGAATACCCCACATATCCATCCTGGCCGTTTTATGAAAAGTTTGGAATGGATGATATCATGAAACTGTACAATAGGATACCACAAAGATTCTTAGGTCTTGACTCGGACTATACTGTAGGCGTGGTAACGGCAGATGGGTCTGATCTTGTCGTTAGAGGTCCAGAGGATAGATACGCCCTAGTTTATAAAACAGAACGCGGAATTGTCTCGGACCTTGGATGTTCGCTTTATTCACAAATAAAGAAGTTAGACTCACTCCAAAAAGTGATGATAGACCCGAGCTAAAAGCAGGTGCAATCGAGGGTCATGAAGGGGATGAGCAGGCTCACAATTATTGATAAAAACATCCGGGTTCTTCCGGAAATAAAAATGAAATTAAAAAAAGTAAAATCACTCGTCTTGTTACTTCATTGACTATCTAAGAACATATGTTGTTGGCAACAAAATGTTTTTTTTTTTTTTGTTTTTTTTGTTTTTTTTTTTGCGAAAACCGGCTTCCCAGCAGGTATTTTAATGTTCATTCAACGTTATAATAACGTCACCATATAATGTTTTATTGACATGAAATTCTAATAAGAAAAGAAAAGTTTAGAGGTAATTTTTGAACGATGAAACAATGCTGATGTCTCAGTAGCAAAGATTAAACGTTGTTACACTATTAGCTTGCGACATGAAGTTTATTTAGAAAAATAAAGATGTCAATATTGATTTCTCAGCGATGAAGCGTTGTCGAAGTGAATGACGTTGTATTTAAGTTCCAGCTAGACCTATGTTCATATGATAATCCATCCATATATTGTAACACAATATAAAGTTTAATCAGTCGTACTTCGGAGAGTGTAGATCAATTGTTGTGAGACTTTTTACATTTATTTCCCTGTTGGGAGTTAAAAGGTAATATTTATTACACCTAAAATTAGCATGCCTCTCACGGGCGATGGCTCAGGGGGAGAGGGAGGGGGGCCTGATACTACTTGGTGGTACAAGTTCTCACATCTCCCAAACTACTGGCAAAATTGTTCCTAACAGCGGGAAGAAAATCAAAACTTTGAAAGAGTAATTATCCTCTCAACATGCTGTAATGGGTCTGTAGAGAGTCTAAAAGTCTGTAATTGCGCCCTGTGATTCCCCTATGTCAGATTAAGCATCTACGTAATGCTTGTATCGATTATAGATCAGCTAAACTGGTATGGTTAATTCAACCTTAGAGCTTAATCAGTTTTAAAATTCACAACCTTTAGAACTCGTAATCATTCTTGAAATATTTATATCATAATTTCTGATTTAAGAAATGAACGTAATATTTTTTCCTTTGATTGAAGTATCAAAGAAAAAAATTTGAACGGAAAACGTTTTCATCGGCATCGGCATCGAAAGCAAGTTTTTGGACTTGCCTAGATAGCCGAGCGGTCTAGCGCGCTGTTCCTGCACTGCCAGGAGACAGATACCGAAGGTCGAGAGTTGAACAGTATATTATATATTTCCTTATATGACAATACTAAAAAAATGAAATTCAATTTTCAGTGACATGCAGTCGGTCACATGATCAGACTTTCTTGCGTATGGAAAGCAAACTGCACGAGACATTTGGAAAGTCTTGACTGTGACGTCATATGACGTCGTATTTATACGTTTATGTTGCATTAAGGGGGGACCTATGTCGTTCTACGTCAAACCAGCGTTATGTGACGTCACAATAGCGACGTTTATTTTACCTGTTGACTTTTGCAACTGTGATATAGGCATAACATTGTTAATTATCAATAACGTACACAATTTACAAAAAGAAAACTTATTCATCATTAATAACAGTTTCTTTTAGTTATTGAGTTTGTAAATATTAGAATTCTCATCCTTTGATTGATAATTCATAACAATTTCAATTGTGCAAAAATACTTCCATAATATGCTGAAGTGCAAAAAGATGAGATAAAATTCAGCAAAGAAAGAGGCTTAAATCAGGGAAATATGTTTATTTTTCATGTTATCAATTAATTATATTTTCTGGATAAAAGTAAGAAAACATTAAGAAATGTTCATGTACCTATGTTTGCTTATTGATTTATAGTACGTGTAGATTTTATTGTAGCCTATAAATTCATTCCTAGGTTCTAATAGGTGTTGGTTGTTGAAGAGAAAATGGGGGGGGGGGCAGAATTATTGGAATGAAGAAGAAAAGAATTATTCTGTTTAAATTGTTTCTAATCAAAACAAAATACTCGTTTTTCACAAAATAGTTTTATATTCTGATGTTTGCCAGTGCTTACTTACCTTTTTTTTAGTGCAGAATGGTCAATATTTATGACACAAGAGTACGATAATAGTAGAAAACGTCATATTTCTCATTAATTTTATCATAAAGGTATAGTTTTTTCTTTGATTAAATAAAGAGATGAATCATTTCTTTCAAAAAATATGAATTACAACATTTTCACACAAAGACTTTTTAAAGATATTACCTGTTATGCATGTCCGAATTGTAAAAATTACGACAAGAAAAACAGGGTGATACTTACATTGTGCTCCATTATAATTTTTCATGCGAGATGAATTGTAATGAATTTGCCTTCATCTTAAAGGTACAAGTCATATTAATTAAAAACCTGTTGATTTTGAATGAGATTTGACATTTTTTATACTTTTTAGCGCATATTTGGGGTAGAATAATAATGTCTGAAAATAATCTATTTTTAGCATTTCACACAGTTTTTGCACGTGCTCTTGTGTAAAAATAAGCATATAAAGGTATTGCTTTTAATACCTAAAAATTAAGAGCAAGTGGTCAGGAAAGAAATATCAAAGTTTTAAAAATTTCACACAAAGACTTTTTGGACATAGGTCCCCCCTTAAATAACAAAGTCTAAATAGAGCATTTTGTCTTTGTAATGTGAATAGAAAAAATATAGATATAAGAAATTAAATATCTTTTTCAGAATGTCAATGGGATATGACGTGAAGTTGGTACGTGATCAAATCTACTATAACGCCCTTCAAGTGATCAAAGTCTATAACGCCCTTCGGGCATTATAGTCGATTTGATCAAGTACAGACTTCATGTCATACCCATTGAAACTCTAAAAAATTGTATTTTATTTCTTATATTTATATTTTACGTTTTCATTCATGTTACAAAGAAATATAGGCTTTATAAAGACTTTGATTTTTTGAAATGCAACGTTAAGTTACTACGGCCTCATATGACGTCACAGTCGAAACTTTCCAAATTGCTCGTGTAGTTTGCTTTCCATACGCAAGAAAGTCTGATCATGTGATCAAATGCATGTCATTGAAAATTGAATTTCAATTCTATTTGCATTGTTATATAAGGAAAGACATCAGCAAATGTAAATATATCTTAATTAAATTAAAATACCTTATGCTTCTTACATGTTAAATATTATAGTGTCTGGTCTCAGAGAAAGAAAATCTTTGTTAATCTGGAAGAAAAAATATGATGAATTAATTCTTTTTCAGATACCAGGTACTTCTAGATTAGTTTTGATATTTTTTTAAACAAAAGATTACGTAGTCATAATCATGATAATAGACATATGTTTACATTGTTTATGTTGCGGATGATTATTTATTCTATCAAGGTTTATAAGTTCTAACTGCATGAAATAACCCCATATGCACAGAGAATAATACAGTCATATTGGTGTCCCGGGCTGATACAGGATGTGATATATGGAAAAGGGTTATGTATTATTATGTTTATTACAGACTTAGTGATAAAATGCAAAACATAGCCTTAGTGGTGTTGAAAGTTACAATGCTTTGCAACAGCATAAACATAGAGTATAGTAAAATATGCATGAAGAATAAAAGTTGAGATCAATAAGTAAATTGTTTATCTGCTTTTAAGCTTTAAGATCAAATATTTACATTTGCCAGTTTTTCTACAAAGCCAGTTGTGAAAATTATTTGAAAGTAATTTTCGTGTATACTCACGCTTAGAAATATACACAGAGAAACGTGCGTTACTGTGACGTCACAATTAGGCTACAGCATTGTAATTAAAGTATAACGATTAGGGCAGTGAGAAATTCAAATATTGAGTAAATTTTTGGTGTTTCCAATAGAATGATATTTAGGTAAAGGAATGATACATTGTAGGTACTTTTTAAATGTCATTTTCCTTTGCTTCGTTTTGACAAATGAGTCTCTGAAAAAACGGTTATTGTAATCTACAATGGGGTAAACGACTCTTGGGAAGATTGCTGACGCCATTAGTGAGGTCAGCCCGTTTGATTGTGCTGTAGAATGTCTTGTTCGCCCTGAATGTCTCTCTTTTTACTACATACGGGCCGCTACATTTTGTGAGTTGAATTATGAATACGACACCAGTGCTGATACGAAACTTAAAGAGGAGATGGTTGGATCTTTAGTCGTCGAGAACCTTGGTCAATGGTTAGTTTTCTTATTTACTTGAATTTATTTGAGTGTAACTGACATGGTAACTCAGTCGGTAGTGTATTATTGGTTATGTAGTTACTTGACTTTTGTATTTTGTATACGATGAATTTTTTAAAAAGAAAAGACTAACATATGAGAGAGAGAGAGAGAGAGAGAGAGAGAGAGAGAGAGAGAGAGAGAGAGAGAGAGAGAGAGTTACTGATAGAACATTTTTAACTATTTTCCTAAGACATATTTTTATTCAGGAAATAACAAAAGAATGCAAAAGCCTAAAATGTGCACTTAGCGAAAAATGTATAAAGAATCAATACCTTTCAGCAACATGCAAGTTGTCACGTATGTAAACATCTTTGTTTAAAATAATTTATATTCTTTTTTTCTGAATATGTAATTATTAATGCTTAAGGGTCACTAAAGACCTTCAGGCCAAATTTAGATGAACTTTTTTTTACAGAATATTCAATGTTTAAGGGTGATTTGAGCAACCTTTTGTAAAAACTAATTTTACACAAGCATAAAATTCACTCCTTTTTGGACAGATGATAGAAACAAACTTTTCGTTAAAAAAAAGGTTGAAAAAAAAAACAATTTGAGTCAAGTTTATGCAAGTACAATGAACGAGTTTAAGCTAAGCGGTTTTTAATTTTTTATTGAGAGTCCAAAATACACAGATATAATCACTGGCCGATTGCCTTTCACGCTTGGAATCATTGACACTTAATAGCATATACAGCACACTCCGATGTGCTGAGATAATAAAATAATCCCGATGAATTTTGACCATCTGAATGATGAAATATATTTCTTTGTCAAAGGCCAATGAGTATATTATTAACATGTATCTAAAAATGCCATTTGAGATGTCAAAAATTTGTATAGTTTGATAAGGGTGATTGCAGTAAGGGACCATCTTGAGCATCATTAAATGATTACTATTTCTTAATGTTTCAGAAATTTATTATTTGTTAATTTACGATAAAATTAGACCAAAATATATACCAGTCCAGGAATCCATTTTGGTATCATTTGTCCTTTAACAAGAACCTTTGACAGTTTTAATTTGCATTCTTTCTTAGTATATTTGTAAATTATTCATGCATTTGCACTGGATTGAAAATAAGAACAGCAATAAGAAAAACATACATTTCAACTAATACCTCCCTGCTGTAAAGGCTGATTTATGAATAATTTAATATATACTGGATCCATATAAAGCCCCCTTTCTAAGAAATTTCTTCGAAACCAGACGTCAGTTTTAAATATTTATAATATTCAATTTGAATTACCATACCTGCACTGGATTCTCATTTTATTTTAAATCCTTGACATGTAACAGAAAGATAATATATCCCCCACAGAAAGCTAGTATATTCATTAAGTAAATTAACCTATTAATCAATTTATTCAATTCAATTCATATCACTTCATCTATTCTTTTCAACATCTCAACTTCTCCATGTAGGAGAATGTTGGAACAAATTTAAGATATTTTAACGTAAGTATACGAGGTAATCTTTAAATAATACACATACATTTTTAGTATCTTATTTTTGGGTATTTGATCTTCACTTTTCTGCGAAAGATCGACTTTCATTATGTTGCTGATCTGTTTCAGGCAAAATGAGTTTTTAAAACTTGAAGGGACTCAAGATTTATCTGTCGTATACTCTTATAGTTTAGCTGGAAAAAAATTTACCCCAAAATATCATCTTCAGTTATTATGCTGAAAGTTTACATTGTGCATCTATGTTATACAAATCCTGTCAAATAACTTTAACGTTCAAGTACCATAAATAATATTAATTCAAAGATAGTAAAATAATTTCAATGTTGAAATATGTTGAAATATGATGTATAAAAATATCTAAATTTTATGCCAAGCGATTAGAAAACATTTTAACCTAATGAAGTATATTTGGTCTTACAAATGCAGCAATTACATGATTTCACCTGAAGATTGCCATCCGTCGAATCTACAGCTTCCCCAAAACGTGAAGAAAAACACTTTAAATTTCGGAAGCAAGCACTCATTATCTCGTGTTGATGGATTCAGACAGACAGGGGACTGACTTGTGGAATGTCTGCTGAACGGAACCTGGAGTGACTTCAATATTACGTGCCATGGTAAGAATTAGGATATTATTTATATTCATTCCATCAACAAAAGATTATTTCATGAAAAGTTTGCTGTTGACCTCTGATGTTTTCCAACCTCTGTTTTGAAGGTCCACGTTTGCTCTGCTCCAATTTTGGATTGATTAATGGACCTAAGAGATTGAATACCGTTTGTTATGTCTCCATATTCTTTTTATTTTTTATTAGGTCACCTGAGTAAACTCAGGTGACCTATTGCTATCTGTTTTCGTCCGTCGTGCGTCGTGCGTTAACATTTGAACATTTTCAGCTTATTCTCTGAAACCACTGATCCAATTTCAACCAAATTTGGCATATAGCATCTATAGGTAAAGGGAAACAAAAATTGTGAATTTCATGGTCCCTGCCCTCCTGGGGCCTGGGGGATGGGGCAAAAACCATTAAAATTAGTGCAATCTTTAAAGATCTTCTTCTTTACTCCTGGACATCAAGCAGTCAAACTGTTGGCATGATTGTAATTAGCATTAAGTCCTTTACCAAATTGGGAAATTCATGGCCCCAGGGTCAGGGGTTCTAGTGCTAGGGTGGGGCTAAATAGGTTATATAGTGAAAAAGCATTATTTCTTTGAAATTCTTCTTTTCTGCTCCTGGGCATTACATAAACTAAGCAAGTGCATAGTTAAGTTGAAAATGACTGCCTCTTCCAAAATTTTGAATTTAATGACCCCAGGGTCAGGGGTTCTAGTGTTAAGGCGGGGCCATATAGATTATTATAGTGAAATTGCAATAATTCTTTGATATTCCTCTTTTCTGTTTGCGGGCATTAAATAAACTAACCAAATGCATAGTTATGTTGAATAAGGCTGCCTCTTCTAAAATTGTGAATCTAATGGCCCCAGGGTGAGGGGTTCTAGTGGCAGGGCGGGGCTATATAGATTATATAGTGAAAATGCATTATTTCTTTGATATTCTTCTTTTCTGCTCCCGGGCATTAAATAAACTAACCAAGTGCATAGTTATGGTGAATAAGACTGCCTCTTCTTAAATTATGAAGTTTATGGTTCCAGGGTCAGGGGTTCCGGTGTTAGGGCGGGGTTCTATTGATTATGTAGTGAAAATGCATTATTTCTTTGAAAATCTTGTACTCTGCTCCTGGGTATTAAATGAACTAACTAAGTACATAGTTATGATGAGTAAGAGTGACTCTTCCACAATTGTGAATTTCATGGCCCCAGGGTCAGGGGTTCTGGTGTTAGGGTGGGGCTCTATTATTTATATAGTGAAAATGCATAAACTCTTTAAAAATCTTCTTTTCTGCACCTGGGTATTAAACCAATGAACTATGTACATAGTTATGAGGAGGAAGGATGCCTCTTGAGATTTGTGAATTTCAGGGCCCCTGGGTCAGGGCTTCTTGTGTTAGGGCTGGGCTCTAATGTTTATACAGTGAAAATGCATAAATTCTTTGAAAATCTTTTCCTTTGATCCTGGGTATTATGGCAATGATCTTAGTATATATTTATGACGAAGAACGCTGCTTCTTCCAAAAATGCTTAATTTCCTGGCCCCTGGGACGGAGGTACTTGGGTGGGGGAGGGGGTCTGAAAATGATTTAATGCTATGAAATCTGCACTTTGGTATTAATCAACAACATGGTGAAATAAAATTTATAAAATTCCAAAATTTTGAAGATGTGGCCCCAGGGTCAGTGGTTCCTGTGGGATGGGGTGCACAACTGATAATGATAAAGTGGAAATGCATTTTCTCTTTGTTACTGTGATCTACATGTACCTCTGGGTATTACTAACCAAAGTAAGTATGCTGAGTGCATAATTATGATAAGCAATGGTGCCTCTTTCAAAATTGTGAATTTCATGGCTTCTAGATTAAAACATGAATCAAATTCAATTGATGGAAAGTTGTTGCATGATACTTAGGTGACCTATAAAGCCCATGGGCCTCTTGTTTTAGGTATACGTAGTTTTTGTAGTGACTTTAAAGCTTATTACTGTTTGTGTTTTTTAATATTTCTTAAGAATCGCGGAGTAAAGAGGTTATCATACGTCATATATGCCAATCCCATTGCGTCACTTAAAGACAGATCCTTCACCGACTGTTAAAGTAGGTCCCGTTCCGCAGTTAGTACTGGAACGAGAAAACTTCTCCCTGTTCAATGGTTCTGAGTGCTGAGAATAGCCTTAAAGCTGTACTACTTCAATATAAGTGAAAAATTCCACCGTGGTAGAAAATGTATTCTACCAGTTCTACGTTTGAATTTTCATGTAGTTTTATAAGAATTAAAATACTTTTGTTGGCTGTGAACGTCTCTTATATAGCTATATAAGTGTAACATTGTCTGAATGAATATATTTTAAATCTTTGTTTCTTAGATTTAATACGAGCATAATTCTGTGTACTGTATTTGAATAAAACTTCTACTTTTCATGACTATTGAGGCATATGATTCATGTAACAATATTTCTTCGTCAAGACTAGTAATTTAAAAGAAGGATTGGATTCTTTTGTTTATATCTTGATTACTTTCAAAATAAAATCTAAAACGTTGGAGATAGACGACTCATTGGATATAAATGATCTCCATCTGAAAAATATTCAGCATTTTTTTCTACTTATAAATATAAAATCTTAAATACGAGTTCTTGGTGATATTTTTTAAAAAGTCTTATTTTTCACATACGGTCTTATTTTCATCATCTTAGCAAACAGATCATTTCTAAGAAGTTTTCAGCTCAGTATCGTGACCCTGCTAATCTTAAAGATGAATTTCTTTATGAGGACAATCGGAAAATCATGGGGTTTTCTGTGTTTAGAAGCTCTTAAAAAGAACTTTTCAATTGTGAAAAAATTAAAATAGATGCTCAACATTTATTATGATTTCCAGCATATTGCATTACTAATTGAATAAACCTCTTATTTTTCAGGTAAATGTATATTTTTCTAGGTGAATAATTTATTTGAAAGAACATATCTTGTTCTTTATAATTTGATGATGTTGTATGATTGACTGCAAACATATTATTATAGGAAGAGGTGAGGTTTTTGTTAATATATAGATCGAGCCAAGAATCCAAGATATTAAAAAAGTATTATTGAAAAAAAAAAGAATAGGGTTTGTCAACCATGCATCGGACACATACCTTGCTTCGGATAACTTTAGGCAGTAAACTCTCTTCCAACTTAAGAGTTCTGTGTATTTATTTGTTCTAACTTGAAGCTGAAGATTTAAATTTTTAATGATATCGATTGTGTTTATCATGTTGTGATAAAATTACTCCGAGAATGGCCTTGAATTTACGTCATATGTTATCGTTCTTTTAAATTCGACTTCAACGGAACGAGTCAGACTTTGGTACATTTTGTCAAAGATTGGTAATTTTACATAAATTTTAAAGAAATTTCACTTCAATGTTTGTATGCTTCTTTTTAGAGCTGGTTCTTACTAGTATGTTAGAGCTGGTTCTTACTAGTATGTTTATTTCTCCGTACATCGGACACTTTCCGATGCAAAGGTAATCACAGACAGAACCCAACTGACAGCTGATTTATTTATGAAATAGAAAATAAAACCTCTAAATTTTCAGTCAAAATACAAGTTATCGAAATATGACGTCTAGAATCTGACTCAATTTATTTCTCCAGACCAGACGATCTTAACCCATGAGAAAAAGGCGGGAATTACAGCATTACAAGCATTTTAAAGCATTTCTAAGGCAAAGTGGGGCATCTTGAATCGTTCTACATTTGTGCAACGATATCGTCAATTAAATTGAAGTTGAGGGTTTATTTCTTAGATAAAATATAAAAGTATATCCATATCAAGGATTTTAAAGCACTGTAATAAAGGTGTGATATTTTTTCGGTCGAAATACCGTCTGTCCGATGCATGGTGAATAATGAAATAAAATCGATTTTTGGTGATATTTTCTCAATAAAAGGCATATAATTGTGTCCAAAATTTATATTTTAATCACATACTAGGTGTGAAGCTCCATCTTGATAATTTTCTGTCGGTAGCGATGTCGCTAGAACTTGTTGAAGTACAAGGGTGTCCGATGCATGGTGAATTCACCCTATACCGTATAATCCCTATTATCCGCCCCTGCCCCTATAAGCGCCCCCTAGGTCGTTTTTCAATTATCTGAAAATAAGGGTCCCCTGTACAGTGATTAAAATCAACTAGAATCGTATCAAAAGTCTGCCAAAATTTGAACAAAGTGAAAATGTAACTTGTCTATTATCTAATTTCTCAGTGGAAAATGAATCATATCGCATGAATTAATTGGATTATCTTCACTTAAAGTATAAGGATAAGAATGACATTAAATAATGTTAAGAGAATACCAAAATAACCGCCCCCTTTTCGAAATTTTCTAAGCGCCCGGGGTGGTTAAGAGGGACTATATGGTATTTAAGTTTTGTTGCGTCCGATGAAGCGACGAAAAGTGCCCCTAATGTGGAATATTGAGCAGTCAATATTCTAAGGGGTTCGATTTTTGTCGTTACACCAGAATTTGAATCCCCATTCCCGATCTGCCTTCGAAGTGAGCAGCAAATACCTTCGACTGAGCTGTCAAGAAGAATTACAGGATCCTATCTATGATTGGATTATGGCTGTTTGTTACTTTTCTTGATTGCAGGCAGCAGTTAAGAGCATTTTGTAGAATTATCATGATGTTTATAAGGGGTCATTTTGAAATACCCCATTACATTATATTGTACATATACCATGTGAAAGATAACAGGGTTTGAATTCTTATTCTAGTCGAGTTGACCCCCTTCCCCTTTTTTTACTATGTGCATCATGTTGCAATGTCATTATAGTTCTTGGGTTAGATTTGTAATATTTTGCCTAAGATTGTAATACTCTAAATCTCTAAATACTCTTTTTCTCCAACCCCCCTATTTTGTTAACTGTGTTTTACTTCTTCTGTCATTTAATTAAATAAATGACATATTTCATTTCTACATGACATTATTTGTTTTGCCTGCTTTTCACAAAATCAAGCTCCGTCTTTTAACAAGAGAACTAAGGAACATAAAAGAACATAAAACATATACAGCTCAACGAACTTTTAAACTCATATTGTTTTTCGCACAAATTAAGGTCACATTATTCTTACAATAAAACTAAACATAATCAATCTTCAGCTCAAGACATAACCATTATATGTCATAAATATCTCATTTCAAAGGTTTATATTCTAAAGAATCATTATTGTAAGGTTTCAACGTCGATATTTTAAAGGGAACTTCATTAATAAATGGAATGATGTTATATCTATATGATTCTGCAATAGGTATTTTCAAATTAAATCAATCGAGCTTTCTTTGATACTATTCAGTAGAAATTTCCAAACTTGTGTTTTTTGTGTCTAGGGAAGGCAAAGGACTGCTTTGAAAAGACCTGATTCAAAGACGACAGCATTTGACGAGAAACCTTGAAAAACCGTTTGTGAGCTGTCTTAATTTATCATGCAAGAGAATATTAAAATCCTACCAATTATTATGGGGAAATTATGTTCTTAGTTAGTGATTTAAAATCGATTTACTTAGTAATAAATCACCTTTAAGTATCTTTTGATGCCTTGTTATTCAAGTTTGAATTATAACAATGTGACGTTTATTTGTCAAAAAAAACATGTGAGTTTAAAAAGTGTGTAGAGCTGTAGTAGTAAATATGCATGAACAATAATTAAGAGTTTAGATCAATAATTTAATCAATTATATGCCTTCAAACTTCAATAAAAATAAAATTTACAACGAAGTTATCCGAAGTGTAAATGTTAAGGAAACGAGGATGGTACATTTATATTGTAGGTACTTTCTAAATGCAATTTTCTTCTGCGTTGCTTTGACAAATGTATCCCTGAAAGATGGTTACGGTAATCTACAATGGAGTAAGCGACTGTTGGGAAGCTTGCTGACCACTATAGCAGAGATTAGTCAATTGGATTGTGCTAGAGAATGTCTTGTACGATCTGGATGTCTGTCTTTCAACTACAGACAGGCTGCAATATTTTTTGAGTTGAATTATGAAAACGACACCAGTGCTGATACAAAACATGAAGATGGAGATGGTTGGATCTTTAGTCGTCGAGAACCTTGGTCATTGGTACGTTTTCAAAATTTTTATTTATTTGAGTGTAACTGACATGGTTACTCAGTCGGTAGAGTATTATTGATTATGTATTCACGTAACTTCTGTATTTTGTTTACGACGAATTTTTTAAAAGAAAAGACTACCATATTAGAGAGAGAGAGAGAGAGAGAGACAGAGAGAGAACATTTTTAGTTATTTTTCTAAGACCTATTTTTTTTTTTAGGAAATAACAGAAGGATGCAAAAGCCTAAAATGTGCATTTAACGAAAAATATATGAAGGATTCTTACCTTTCCGCAACATGCAAGTTGTCAGGTATGTAAACATCTTTGTTTGATAAAATTTATATTCTTTTTTTGTCTTAATATGTAATGACTAATCTTTAAGTGTCATTAAAGACCTTCAGGCCAAATTTAGCAGACGTTTTTTTTTTAGATAATGTGTAAGGGTGTTTTGAAAATAATTTTTTAAAGCTAATTTTAAACAAAAGCATAAAAATTAAACCTTTATGGACAGATGGTACAAGCAAACCTTTATCTAAAAAATCGAAAATAATAATTGGGAATTTGAGTCTTGTATCGATAAGTAAAATGAAAGAGATCAACCATAGCGCTTTTATTTTTTCATGGAGAGTTTCCCAATAATGTGATTTGAAATGTTATTTTGATAAATTTGTATGTAACTTAAACCTTTGTGATCAGACTAAAATGAGACAGAAGAAAGACTTCTATATACAATCCAATTATACAGATTTATATACGAAATCATTATTGTACAGGACGCCGATAATGTAATTGTTATTCAATCAAAGCTTATAAATAGTTTTTTCATTGCAAATACGAACAACAGAAGTTTATTAACGTTATTTTTCTGTCACTGAAATAGTTATTTACAATTTTGCAACAAAAAATACCGACATCAAAGTTGCAGCTCATCTTGCTTGAAGTATTTTATTTCTTTTGTAAGAATTCCTTTAAGTTATTGTAAGAACCCAATTGTTAAAAAAATTTACCTTCGATTATAATATTTTACGTGAAATAACGGATTTCCTTAAAGTTTCTGTTTCAGGTGACAGGATTTTTATTTTTTTACCTGTTAATGACGTCACTTTTTTATTAACCTTGTGACATGTTAAAACAGCAGAGATTTTCTATATCACTCAGGTACGAAATTATGTAATGTTTAAAAGTCAAAATTATAACGATATAATTCCAAACTATTTGTGCTGTGTGACCACGAGTTCTTAGTTAACTTCATACAAGCAGAGAATGTAAAAGAAAAACGCTCAACACTTAAAGATCAAATCTAAAAGTCAAGAATCAATATAAACAGGTATCAATGCGTGATGTCTGTGGGACCCTGCATGGCTTTGACAGTATTGAGTTGCATTCTTTCTTCGTATATTTCTAAATTTTTCATGCATTTGGATTGGATTGAAAATGAAAACAGCACTTAGAAAAACAAACATTTTAACTAATTCATCCCTGGTGTAAAGGCTGACTTATGAATAATAAGGAGAAATTTTTCGAAACCAGACGTCAGTTTTAAATATTTATAATATTCACAAAATGAATTTGAATTACCATACCTGCACTTTTAAATTTAAATTTTAAATTTTAAATCCTTGACATGTAACATTATGATAACATATCCCCCACAGAAAGTTAATATATTCCTAAAGTAAATTAACCTATTAAACAATTTATTCAGTTCAATTCATATCACTTCATCTATTCTTTTCAACGTCTCAACTTCTCTATGTATGAGGATGTTGGAACAAATTCAAGATATTTTGACGTAAGTATACAAGGTAATCTTTAAATAATATACATACATTCTTAGTATCTTGTTTTTTGGTATTTGACCTTCATTTTTATGCGAAAGATCGACTTTCGTTACGTTGCTGATCTGTTTCAGGCGACTTGAGTTCTTAAAACTTGAAGGGACACAAAATTTATCTTTCGTAAACTCTTATAGTTTAATTGAAAAAAATTATAAAAATATCATCTTCTGTGATTATGCTGAAAGCTTACATTGTACATCCATGGTATACAAATCCTGTCAAATAACTGTAACTTTCAAGTACCTTAAATAATATTTATTCAAAGATACTAAAATAATTTCAATGATGAAATATGTTGAAATGTGGTGAATAGAAATACTGTATTTAAATTTTCATGTCAAGCGATCTGATTTTATTATAACTTATTCAGGTATTTGGTCTTATAAATGCAGCAATTACAATATTTTTCATGAAGAATGCCATCCATCAACTCAACAGCTTCCAGAAAACGTGAAGAAGTTCAATTCAAAAAACACTTTAAATTTCGGAAGCAAGCACAAATTATCTTGCATTGATGGGTTTGGTCAGACTGGGGACGGACTTGTGGAATGTCTGCTGAACAGAACCTGGAGTGATGTCAATATCACGTGTCACGGTAAGAATTATGATATTATTTATATTCACTTGATCGACGAATGATCATTTTATGAAAGTGTTACTTTTCAGCCATATAATTCAAAGGATGACACATAGTTGTATTTAATTTTTTTAAAAATCATGTTATCTTTTAATTTTACTCACGTGTCATGGTCGCCCAAATGGCAGTTAGAACATGTTCTTTAATTAAATTTATTAACGACAAACTATTGACAAATACAGTGAAATGAGGATCTTACTAGTATTACTAGTATTTCCCGGGAAATGCTGGGAAATAATGAATAGATATAAATTCATAATTTTAATCATATTGCATGTAATCTTCTGAATGTTTAAGATACCAACTTTATATATCTGCTTCATGTATATGTTATTCTGATGGGACCGATTTTGTATAGTTGAATTGCATTAAATCTTTACATTAAGCATAGAAAAATTATGTTAAATTTATGATCATTCTTATCAAACAAAAATACACAAAATATGGCTGCAGATCCCCCCCCCCAAAAAAAATGGGCCTCCGAACATTGGAAGATGTTTTTGCGCCATCACATACCCCCAACAATCTAGAGAAAACACTTTAATAATCGCCATAGTTTGTTTCCAAAACTGATTTTATCTGTAAACGAATTATATCCATTATAGCTAATTGTCTCTCTGTATATATTTAGCCAGTTTTTAAATATTTGTCATTTTAGAATTGAGGAAGTTTTTCAAGCTTTTTACCAATGAATCTATTATATTTTTGATTTGTTGTAGATTGTGTCACGGGATGGATATGCAGCAATGAAATAAAATGCTACCGTCTAATAAATACCTCTCATACCCAAGAAGCGGCAATGGTTAGCATTATTTTGTTATATTTTTTAGACCGAGGGATTCAAATAAATGGTAAATGTCCATCTTGATATATTCATTTCAATGCATTTGAATTGGTTCATTATTTATACGGTTATTCATTTCTCTGATATATGAATTATGAATAATTAGTTTTATACTTATTCTATTTCTATAGTGATTTGTTAATTCAAATTTTATATTTCCTAACAAACGAACTTAGTCATCCTTTCCTATTGAAAACATCATTTGAATAAGCATAATTCATGATAATATCCTACAAATGTCTTTTAAGCAATCTAATCGATACTTCTTCATTCATTTGATTTAACAAAACAAAGGAATCATGCACTTTAAGTTTAATAACTGATGAAAAAATTATGGATTTTCAGAAGTCGTGTCAGCTCTGCCAGTCTTACCTAGTAGAAGTTCACGATGCAGAGGAAAACGACTGGATAACGCAGAATGTATTAACGAATGTTTGTGAGTTTTTCAAAAAATATCCATATGTTAATTTAATTTATATGATGATCTTATAAGAACTATCAAGGGTTAATGAATTGTCTTACTTCTACCAAATTCAAAGATCCTTTATGTGATCATTTGTGATATTAGCCCTATATGTGTGAGGTACGAAATGTAAAATAATAACATACTTGTTTTCAATGTATGGAGATACTCTAGAATTTATGACCACCACGATATATAAATTTTCATATTATATCCTCCAATTGTGAAATCAAATCCCCAAACCAACATTTTTAACCTTAAACCTCGAAAATTTGAACCACGAAAATATATGATTTTACAGTAATTTGTATTTTTCTCATATAAGCCTGTGAGGACAGATATGACTGTACCATATGGACAGGAGCAAATGATAGTGAGAACGAGAGTTACTTTGTCTGGGAATATTCCAAATCTCCGGTGGGGGATTTAAGGTGGTCCGACAGAAACCCGGATGGGGGACCGGAATGGAACTGTGTAGACATGTTTTATGATGGCGAGTTTAACGATAGGCCGTGTTACTACAAGAATGCTTACATGTGTGAATGGGATGGTTTTCTCTAAAATATTTTTTCACATACAGTCAGCCTTTTGGTTGACAAAATAACAGAGGAAAACTTAATTGAAATAAATTTTTAAAATTTACTAATGTAAAGTAAATGTTGCATTAGAATCTCTCTATTTTATATATATTTCAAATAAAAAAAGAAAAAATTATATTTTTATGGTGATTTCTTTATAAATACATGTATATATCAACAAGGACAAGATGTATAATTCATGATTTTTAAAAAAAATTATATCACAAAAAATATGAAGATATATAACACCAGTCAAGAGCAGAGCAAATACGGACCTCTAATATCATTAAAAGAGATCAGAAGTCATAAAAGCGCAAGTATTCCTTGTGGACTGTTTAAATACGCCTTGCGCTATTTGTTAGGATCTGCGGTCAAACGAAAAAAATCCCTAAGTGTTAGCTTAAAAATACTATGAAAAAAGTCGATCCCCATTCGCTTTTTTATAGACTGTATATGCAAACAAGATCATGTATTGAATTACATAGTCCACACATAACACAACACCTCGTATTCAACACATTCTTCTATTAAAGGTTTATTACTTTTCCTTGCTTTAAAGACTCCGTGGCAGACGCACATAACCGACTAACATATGTCACTTCCTCCCCTTTAACAATACAATCAGTTTCTCCTGAAATTTAAAATATCCTTCCGAGTGTGAATTCAAGTAATTTGTAAAAATACAAAAATATATCTTTCGAGAAATATTGACAAAATTATGTTAATATTGAAATCTAATCTTTTTTTTTTGTTATTGCTGTCTAAAAAGCGTCAAAGAAATTTTAAAAGTTTTCTTCAAATAAAATTAGGCTTTGGAAAAGGGGGTGTTTTTTTAACCTTTAATAACTGCTGCAAAGTGTTCAATTTCTTTCCTGTAGGCATCAGTGAAGCGTGTTAGAGCCTGTTGCCACATCAGGTCAGAATGCATTCCTTTCTCGTCCCATAAGCACAAATGTGATTCTTTAGGATTTTCAATGATAGCACATCCCTTTGTACCTAAAACCTAAAAATTATTCAATAGACAAGCGTCGATAAAGTTTTAAAAAACCAGATTTTTTTCTATCGTGCATATGTTACTTTGTTCATAGTAATATGATTTTTCTTTTTCTTTTTTTATATATATATATTTTCTTCACCATATTTCATACCTCATATCTCTGATCATAACCATACGGGACTCCTCTGAAGTTTTCAATAAATGCAAGCAATCCACTCGGAAACTTCAGTACCACATTAACACTATCAAAATCCCCACATTCTTTAATCATTGGATTGTGCGCATGACCAAAAGCAAACACTGACTGCGGCCGCTCCCCAGCCAACCACACTAACAAATCAAACTCATGAATGGCGCTGTCAGTCAGGAACCCACCTGTATAAAAATATTTAAATCATGCTTAAGTTGGAATTAATTTAATTATGCATGTGTACAACGTAACATTATTTGCATAAAAAGATTATTTTAGAATACTCTTAAAACAAAAAGAAAATTTCTCATATTAACCTGTAGGTGAACAGATACTCATAATTACGTTTTATACGAAAAGGAAAAATAACAATTTGTGCAGCTAAATACAGTAAATCCTGTCTAATACGGACCCACCGGTTCCATAAAATTATACAACATTCTGGATTAGAGAATATTTCAAACAATAGATTTAGTGAAAGGGACCTAAATTTTACACTGTATAAGACAAGGTTTTATATTACACATCATCCGGAATAGACAAGTTTCACTGTATATATCGCGATTTTTGAATCAGTCTTAAAAATGTAAGGTCCCACCTGAGGATAAGATATAGTCCTTTGTACATGTGGATGGAAGTTCTCTAGCCGACAACTTTATGGTTCGTAGAATACCTAAGTCATCACTCCGAATTTTTTCGTATAATTTCTGAATACTCACATCGAACCTTCTACAAAAAGTATTATGGAATGTCTAAATGATGGTATTTTCTTTTAATATTTGCAAATATTATGATTTTTTTGAAGATTCAAATGAGATCACTAAATTTTCGCGTGATACCTGTAGTCATTGACTCCTGATAAGCAAGACAAACTTTTCACGAATTGTGATTATTCCTCTATATCATCTTAAGAAATACTATTATACGCAAGAATTAAAATTTTGCGAGCACACTGTCTCGCGTAATTTATAGAAAAAAAAATTTTCCCGAATAAAGAGTGATTTACTGTACTTATCAAATCCGCATTGCAGGGTCTTGTTATTTGCCCTGGCTGCTTTGTAACATTCAGACACTTCCTTCTCAGTTAAAGCTAGCGGCTTCTCAGCAAAAACATGCTTTCCTGTAAATAAACTTCTCTTTGATCGATTGGCTTGATGCTTAATCTTATTTTTTTTTATTTATTATTTTGTGTTTTTTTTTCCTTCTGTTACTTTGAATATTCCAATACTTTCATTTGTGCATTCACTATCATCTGAAAAGATAATGGTACATTTTTTTTAGAAGTAAACGATTAAATATATTTTATAACTTTTTTGTCATACTTACCAGAATTTAATGATTTGATGATAAGGTCAGCTCTTCCGTGAACAGTAGTGCATATAAAAACTGCGTCAAGCCTATAATAAGATAAAATTGAATTTCTTTTTCTCAATACCCATCCTCTTAACATTTGACTTTAAAAAATCCTTTTTATTATCAATAATCATTTACAATTATTAATAATAATCATCTAGATTTGTATGTTTCTTCCTTTAAAAAATTATTCTTCTAAATCATATATAGTGGAAAATATTTTGTTGAAAAAATAAGCATGCTGATAATTGTAATTATGTTTTCCCTCTCTAAAACATCTACATTTTTCAATAATTACTTTAATATTACACGTGTACTATTTAATACAGCTGATATAGTTCAACCGTGGGTATGAGACGATGTCGTATATGCAATATCAACTGAATAAAGGAGTAAATGTGTGATAAAAAATCACTCAGGATGACATTTTTTCATTCATTTGCCTGAATCGTAACAGAGTGGTTCGAAAAGGGGAAATAAAACACTAAATTAAAAAAAAAAAGACTGAATGTCAAGTTTTTCAGTTGACTGAATGTTAGATATTTCAGTTGACTGAATGACAAATCTTTGAGTTGACTGAATGGTAAATCTTTCATTTGACTGAATGGCAGATTTTTCAATTGATTGAATGTCAGATCTTTGAGTTGACTGAATGACAGATCTTTGAGTTGACTAAATGGTAAATCTTTCAGTTGACTGAGTATTAGATCTCTCAGTTGACTGAATAGCAGATCTTTCAGTAGTTTAAATAGCAGATCTTTCAGTTGGCTGAATGGCAGATTTTTCCTGTGGATTATAGCCATCCACAACTCACTGGATTGTTTAAAGATATTAACATTTATTGAATCTTCCTGTGAATTATATTCAATCACAAATCATGGGAACTCTTTTTTTTTTAATCTATAGAATGGTTTTTAGTTCACCTGAGCTGAAAGCTCAAGTGAGCTTTTCTGATATATTTTGTCTGTAGTCCGTCTGGTTGTGATTTCTGTCTGAAAACTTTCCACAATTCTTCGAAAGAAAAATGCAATTTTATCAAACTTTTTTTTTGTAAATGACAGAAATGGCAATTTTATTTTATAAGAAAAAATAAAAATTTTTATGAAAATCTTTTCCAGGAATCACTGTGCCAGAAAAAATCAAGGGAAGCATCCTCAGGTAGTGTATTCAAGTTTGTTAAAATCATGACCCACAGACAATTTAAATTTTTACATAGAAATATATAGGAAAATTCTTTAAAAATATTCTTCTCAAGAACCACTGTGCCAGGTAAGATGAAACTTATAGGGAAGCATCCTCAGGTAGTGTAGATTCAAATTTGTACAAATCATGACCCATGGGGGTAGGGCGGGGCCACAATGGCCGATCAAATTTTTACATAGAAATATGTAATGAAAATTCTTTTAAAATCTTCTTCTCAAGAATCACTGTGCCAGAAAAGATGAAACTTATATAGGAAAGCATCCTCTGGTAGTGTAGATTCAAGTTTGTTAAAATCATGACCCACGGGGGTAGGACGGGGCCACAATGGCCGATCAAAGTTTTACATAGAAATATATAGGTAAATTCTTTAAAAATCTTCTTCTCGAGAATCACTGTGCCAGGTAAGATGAAACTTATAGGGAAGCATCCTCAGGTATTGAAGATTCAATTTTGTTCGAACATTGGTGGTACAATCAATCAAAGTTTTATGAAATATATAGGAAAATTCTTTAAAACTCTTCTTCTCAAGAATAGCAGAGGCATGAATGATCATATTTAATTGGAAGCATCCTTGGGTATTGAAGATTCAATTTTGTTCAAATCATGACCCCTAGGGGTAGGGCGGGGTCAAAACATAGAATCCAAGTTTTACATAGAAATATGTAGAAAAAATCTTTAAAAATCTTCTTTTTCAAGAATGGTAAAGCCATAATTTTAGTCATATTCATCTAGAAGCATTCGCAGGTAGTGTAGATTCAAGCTTGTTCAATTCATGACCCCTGGGGATAGGGCGGGCTCAAATGTAAAGGACAATAAAGCCACATGTAGTCAAAGAAATATGCAAGCATCCTTAATGTAGATTCAACTTTCAAGTTTGTTTAAATCATACCCTCTCCCCTTATCACTTTATATTTAAACTTTTCAATAATAAACTGATTTTTGCTTTTTCCAAGCTAGTAAAATGTACAGATTGTTAATGGACTTAGTGATTTCTTTGAATTCACAAACTAGAGAAAAATGCAATTTATTATTATTTGTAAATGACAGAAAAGGCAATTTTATTTTATATTTTTTGAAAAGGTTTTTGACATAATCAAGTTGGGTTTTTTTTTTAAATATTTTTATATTACAGCAATCCAAATAAGTTGACTTTTTAACTATTAAAGATGCACACTTCCCTGCATCCTTCAAAATTTTACTATTTAGATTTACAGCTTAATATGACACTCACCTGGAATTGCTAATAATTTTTGTTTTTAATTTCCTTTAAAGAGTATCTGTCGATCATAGTCCGAATTGTCTCAAACATCGATGGTATATCAATTAAATATGCTACATCAAATGCAGAACTTTGCACAATATGTCGTAGATGAACGTTTCCGATTCGCCCAAGTCCAAAAACTGCAATTTTGGGACGAAGGTTTTTCTTTTCAGCCATTTTCTATAGCAGTAAATTTTATGATATCCTCTGCTGATTCAATGGGACATAGATAATAAAGCATACTGGTACATGTATGACCTAATTGTATGATCAAAATTGCCTTATCATCTTATGCATTCGATATGTAAACTATAAGTACATATGCACGTTACTGATTCTATCTCAGTTAATAAATAACCAATTTTCTTTATTAAACTATTCTTGAAAAGCACTTGACCTAAATGAATTACTTTCACATACATCTATCATATTGTATTAACCTTCTTAAAAAAATGAATAGCTTAATTGTCATATCATAAATGATGAATATGAAAAAATAGATTCATTCCTTATTTTTCAACAAGAGGACCAGGGGGCCACATCGCACACCTGAGCACTGTGGCAAGAAAAAAAAGCAAATTTACTTTAGTATTGAAAAAGTTTAAATGCATACGTGGTCCTGACCTACTCCTAAAAGGAAGAGAGGGTATGTTTTGAACAAAACTGAATCTACACTAGCTAGAGATTCTTATACATTTTTGACTAATTGTTACTTTTTTCCTAGTCTGAACTTTCATGTGGTCCTACCCTTCTGATGGGGGTCATGATTTGAACAAACTTTAATCTACACCACCTGAGGATGCTTGTATAGTATATGACCAATCAAGGCTTTCCTGTTCTTGAGAAGAATTATGTATTCCTAGGTAAAACTTTGATCGCCCACTGTTCTTGAAAAGAAGAATTTTAAAGATTTTCCTTAGTATGCATTCCTATGAAAAAAAATTTGATCGCCCACTAGTGCCCCAGAGGGTCATAATTTGAACAATCTTGAATATACACTTATGGTGCTTCTACATAATAGTTTAAGATTTTCTAGCACAGTGGTTCTTAAGAACAAGAATTTTAAAAGATGTGATGATTTTTCACAATTTCGCAATTAATTTATTCCCCTTGGAAGAAGGCTTGGTTCTTCGTTTGAACAAATTGAAATTCCCTTTATCAGAAGATACTTTGACCATGAGTACAGTTGAGAACATGCATGAAATCTACATATAATTTAAAGAATTTATATTTTCATATTTATATTTATAACCGTTTTTGTTCTCACTTGCGCTCACATATAAATGCTTAAGGAATGAGTGTCATTATAGTACATTAGCCCAAATATATGGTTTTCCAATACCGTGAAAAATTATACTTAACGAAAAATCGAAATTATCTCCAAATATTCATTTAATATAAAGATTGTTTAATTCATTCAATTCAAATTATCATCTTATAATGTATTTTGTAAATTCATAAATCTTAGGGGCCCAGAAGCCCTCTAAACAAATTTAGCTCTCTGTTTGAAGATGAAAATGTGAAAAGTTTTCAATGTCGACAGACAACGGACAAAATGCGATCAGAGCTAAAAAATGTTGTTTTTTTTTACATAAATTTTGAATTGCACAGAAAGCACACACAGGGAAAGGCAAACATACCTAAATATACTTATTTTCGAAAATATTGCTGTCAGAGGAAAATTTATTCGATCGTGGAGATAAAATTTGAAATAAAGAACGTGAAATCACTTATTCTTTATTTCAAATTTTACATTTCAAGAATGAATTGAAGGTGTAGGATTCTGTGAAAAAAAAACACTGAAATAAACTTCAGACAACGTACAGTATTTTAACACCATAGGCATTCTGCTGCGGAACTCTAGTTACACTAGAGAGCTACAGATTCAAGCATTTTAAAATCCTCCGATTTAAACCACCCCCTACCATTTGTCGTTCTTATATTTTATACATTTTCCTGCTTCAGATTCGATGGTAAGAGCGTCTGCTCTAGAGCAACAGAGTAATTAAGGAGTTGATCCTTACGTCGCTGGCCCGAATCCACTGGAGGACGTGGAGCCCAGTCTTTTGGTTGAGGTTCCGCGTGTTGCAGTAGATGTTGGCAAAAATCCCTTACTGCTAATTGACCCCAAGTGCTGAGAATTGGTTTAAATTTATAGCTCTCTAGTATTCCCTTTTTTCAAACTCTTAATAAAAGACACAACAGAGTCTAGCTCAACTGATTCATACTTTACAAGAGAAAGAAAATGATGTTAAACAAATAATCAATATTTTATGGTTACCATATGCATGTCGATTAAAAGATTTCTTTCTAAAGTTCCCTTCTAAATGAAGCCATATGCCGTAAACGCCAGAGTATGTCACCCGTTTAAGGACAGACGAGACGTTCCTTAATAATAGATAAATTTTTCTAAGAGTTTGTCATTGAAGTTTTGCTACTTAAAGATGTTTACTCACAAAAAATTGAATACACATAGCTGTGTCAACAATATCATGTCAAGGCAATAATTTGCAAATCCTTTGGTCAATACAATAAACTTTTATGTAAATGATTTTTTTTTTTTTAAAAATTCTGAAACTGGTTTAGAAATCAGAATTTTATCAAAATTTATTTTTCAAAATTTGGATATACAAAACAGATTTTGGAATGTATCTGACCTTGTAAGTGCAACAGAATGAACTTTTAAGGGTTAATTTTTATCATGGGCATGATTGAAACAATATGATAGTATACATGTTTTGAAAGTTGATTGGTAAAGAATTCGTGCAAATATATAATTTGTGTTGCTGGCATATTCCTTTTTTGCATTTTGATAATCATACAATAAAGTTATGAATATTGTACATATATTACTCTATTACGTGTTTCTGCTTCATATGGGAAATAAACTTCCTATTAGGGGGAAGGAATAGGATTTTCTACAGAATAGGAAGTTAATATCAACGGTCAATGATGATTGATAAACTCTGGTGAGACTCATATACGCTTATATATCTCTTTCATTAGCACGGAAATGTATAAAAGTGGAGAATCTCACAAGCAAAAGAAAAGGATTTTGTATCTAAATTCTCTCTCTCTCTCTCTCTCTCTCTCTCTCTCTCTCTCTCTCTCTCTCTCTCTCTTCATTATGTTTATGTATTTTTTAGCAAAGAAATGAGTCTTTCTAAGAAAATATTAATTCAGAATTGCCCAAGAATCTCTTTGGAAGATTTCATATTGAAATTTTTCAACTAACAATATAGAGAAAAAAATTGCAGCATATCTATATTAAGAGGGAATTTGAACTCCGTCTATCAGTAATGGTTATAAGCCGAAAACTGTCCATTGTGTCAGATATTAGACGAACCGAGGCGCGTTAGCGCCCAGGAGAGTCTAATATCTGACATTATGATCAGTTCGATATATATAACTTATTTAAAACATTTCACCACTGTCGAACACTTCCATTGTTTACTTATTGTACACCCACAGGTAAGGTCTTGCTCTGCTTGGTTGACTTCCTGGCACTGTTCATCAAGTAAGGCCAAAGAAAACAAGTTTTTGGTTTTTCTTCTGTCTTTATAGATAGTAGGAATCATCGAGAGGTGTTTTATATCGATAAATATGAACATTAACTTTGTTTGGTCTTTGTTATCCGCATTGTGACATTTTTCACATATACTACGCATGCGTAAAAGTCAGTTCTATTAAATTCTTGACAATTTATTCATTTTACAACGCAACGACCACGGATGACGGCGCACATTTTAACAGGTTGGGACCACTCGCCCAAATGGGATATAATGGTCCTTTTGGGATAAAATATCCCAAATGGGATATAAATTTACTGTGCAAAAAAATGAAAAAAATTATTTTGGCTATAAATATCGTAAATCCGCATCGGGACACTTAAAAAGGAAGGACTTTTGGTAAGCAAGTTCCTCTGCAACCCTACAGTTTGTAAGACTGATCCCCAAGAAGTTATGGATCTTCCGAGGGATCAATCTCCTAAACAATGGACATACAGATAACTTTGTCCACCAAAAGTTATTCCTTTATAAGTGTCCTGATGCGGATTTACGATATTTATAGCCAAAATAAAAATTTTGATTTTTTGCACGGTAAATTTATATCCCATTTGGGATAATATATCCCAAACGGACTATTATATCCCATATGGGCGAGTGGTCCCAATTAAGCTGTTTAATTTTGAAAAAAAAAAGACCTTCAAGAATCGGGTGTTTGATGATGCCATTGATCGATTACACGAAGAGTTCAAGTTTTTACTGTGAAATCCGGATATATATTCCTATGTTTCGGAATTTGCAAGAAACAGTTTCTCGTTAACATGTTTTTTTAAAGCAACAGGATTTGACGGATCTTACCCTGACCACTCTTTTAGCATTTTCTATGAAATTGGGAGATTATTTCAGATGTATTTTCGAAAATGCAACAGTTTCTCTTTTGTGCTCAGGTGTCAAACTCGAAAGGATTTTACTCCATCCATTCCTTAAAACAACGACAGACAAAAAATCGTGGGACAAGATGAACAAATGGTCATAAATCACCGAAATTCAATGAAATTACAGATTCCGTTGGAATTTCGTGAGCGAAATGTTGTGCTAAAGGCAGAAAAAAATGGATATTCAAATAAGCAAAAAGCCCAAAGTTGTGTGTAAGAAAACGCATGCTTCTGATTCTTTTTTTGTGTCCCTTGGATTCTACGTATGTTCCGTGGATCAATCATTGTGAAGTGAGTCTATTATAGCAATGAACGGCGAATTTCGGAAATTACGTATTGGAGCCACGGATGCGTCTACAATAATAAATCTGAGACTGTGGATTATTTGAGCCATTTTCAATAGGGTGTTTTTTGTCGAGTATTAAAATTTTACACTACTATTTTCCAACATTGTTCATATTAAATTGTTTGATTTGTTTGTCATTGCCTGTTAAGCAGTTAAGGGCTGTTTATTTTGACAAAATTGACATAACCTTAAGAAAAATTTGAGAAAAAGAAATTATGAAAAAATGTTTTTATATAAAATGAAAAATGAACTATGCATAAAAGTACAAAAAAAATTTTTTATCAGAAATTAAATCAGAATTAAATTTAAATATTGATCTATTTCCCATTCATGTCCTACCCATGTATAACTACATGGGTAGGACATGAACACTCTCACACTATAAAACACTATACATGTTTTGGTTCATTGTATTTTTTTATCAAATATACACTTAAATTCTTTGATTTATTCACTGCTTCGGCAAAAAAAAAGTTTTTGCACCTGATGTCTTTCATAAAGGTTCTTCATTCTTATTAAACAGCTGCGTATCATTACCATGTAAACTGAGTTTCGGTAAACATAAATAGAGATAATCTTCTATCTAATTAAACAACATACTCTTCAGAGTACCCTTCATAAACGTTTCAATTAAACAAAATACTAGTGACTATTTATTATAAATGACGTCGAAATGCGTCAATACTCGCGATTTCAGAATGGTGGACTACGCATGTCTCCCATACAATATAAAGCATTTACAGATTATAATATATACTGAACAAAAACTATTTTGATACTTTGTAAAAAAACTTATCACTGATTCCCAAAGTATAGTTTCATACCGTGTTTTAAGTAATATCACATTTCATATAGATTTTATTTTCCGCCAGTCATATGAACACAGGCGCTTTTTTCATAAAGTAAACTATATAATAACACAAGGAATCCATCTTTTTCGAGACCAAAAATATAGGTCACCAATTTAACATGTTTAAATTCCTTTTTTATTTATTTTCCGCAGCTTGGCACAAAAAAACTTACTTGTAATGGTAAGCGAAATCCCCCTTCATGGACCTCATGTATATTTCCTTACGCCACCCCCTCGCGAACTTTGACACTGACCATAAAATTACACGCTTTATCAATCGAAATAAAAAGTAAATCTCTAAACAGCTCAGCACTTTGGCAACCACTATATGATACACGCGATCTCATTGGCTACGGTACTCTCGGGAGTTTTCCTTGCAGTCGTATAAGACACAAGAGAAAACCGAAATATCATTTGGCGCAATTTTGAAAACCGGTTGACTGAATCTAATTGGAGGCACATAAGAAATTATATGGAAATCTTAAAAGGAAGAAGAATGTGTTTCAAATTTATTGATGTCTGCATATTTCATGATTTCCAATGCTTTAGATAGTGATCAAGTGAAGATTAAGTGAGGCAGACAACGAGAATTTAAAAAAAAGTTGTTACCATCTCTTTTTATGAATCAGTCCAAAACAATATACATGTATTTAAAAACAGCGTGAAGAGATAGAAGAGTAACATTATTGATAAAATGCAATACGTAACTATTAGAATCCAAAATAGGAAAAACCCCAGAAAAACTGAAAAGGGGGGGGGGGTCGAAACCCCAATTGCCTGTGTAAGTAACGGCATACGTCGTTAGTTATACATGTACATATTTTATTCACTACGTTGCTTTCCATGTTCATTTAGTAGAATTAATGTTATACTAGTATACATTAAAAGTCTAAGAGCAACATCTGCCTATTGATTACGCCACAATGGCATAGATGCCCCTGTGATTACTCTAAATAAAATTAATGTTTAGATTCTCGTCCCATTTACTCCTCTAAAAATTCCTCGTACGTTTTTTAAATCTTTATACATGTACGTATAAGCATGAAATAAAATCAAGTTAAGATTTATTTTAGTTAATCGCTGCCTCTATGTAAACCTAAATAAAAACATTTTCAATATATACACTAAATGCATTAATACATGGATTTATACCCGGCACGATATTTGGCGGAAAGTCATTCCCATGAAGTTATTGTTGATTTGAGTGCCTTGCTGAATTTTCTAAAGAAAAAAATATAAACAAAACGTAAAGACATATTTCGAAGGGGGGGGGGGGTATTCCTTGACTTATAAATTATCTTCATACCTACGACTATTCAGACAAACTTAACCACCCCTACTAATGTTATTGTGATTTAAATTCAAGACACGTGGTTTAGGTTGATCTATTCAAAGGTTATAGGGTAGAACCGGTTTTATAAATAAAATTGGCAGTAAACGGGATATTGCTATAGCCTGTTTCTTTTGAAAAAAGTCCTTTTCTGAAAGACTTTCATGATTTTCAACAGAAAGGGGGTGGCTAAAGGAGGGGGTGTTAAAATAGCAATATATCTTATACTTTTCGGCGAAAAAAAGCTAACTAGTGACCGATTCGCTAGTAAAAAATGTGTTTTATCATCTACACTGACAAACCTTTGTTTGCCTTATATGGCTATTGTTATAAATGCGCACAGAAGATCTAACCACGAGCAACTGACCAATCGTTGGAATGAATAGCAACGTTTACGCCAAATACATGTTTACATTTTACTTCGAGCACGTGGTTCAGGTCAATCTATGATCATGTCAATGGAATACAAAATAATAAAAAAATGTTATTAATTAAGAACAAAATACAAAGAAAAGAAACTAATAAAGATATTATGGGCGTTTTTAGTTTATTGTTTACTGGAAAAAAATGTTTAATAAAATGTAGTTTGTGTCTAGTTCAGAACACCAGTGCTTTAAGGAAAACGAGCAGCATCTCATGCATTTAAATGGACAAAACTTTGTTTACGTTCGTGATCACGTGTTTGGCCAGGAAATCCACCTGGCAATTGTATTCACTGATAGTACAACAAAGGAATTAATACAGACGCAAATCGCTTTTGCAGTATGACTTTCAGAAACCTAGACTTCCACCGTTTATTGAACAAATGAATTGTTTGTCATTATGAGCATGAACATAATACATGTATTTTTAAAAATGCTTTTTTTATTTACAATAAGAATTTCCTTTTTTTCAAGCGTAAAATTCCTGTAGTATTCGTAGTAACCCATAATGCAATACTCATTCAGCTGATTGGTCAGTTAAAATCATGCTGGTGCCTATTTGCGAATCTGACGCCAAAATATGTAGTCCCGGTTCCCATGCAAAAATATTTTTCCAAAAAGAACTTTTAATTCATGACTGCAGAATATTGTATTATAGAGAATACTTATTTAAGTTTGAACGAATGTAAGAGAGATCGATTGATTGAAGTACATTTCTACAGACATTATCAGCTGATTCTAGGGCAGTAAAACCTGAAACGCAACATAAATTTTCTGTTTACCATGTCTCCACGTGCTAGTCACTTCCTAGCCACATTTCCGTGAATAATTTACCCTATCTCGCTGAAGTCTCGCTAACTCTCGACAGTGCCACTGCCAGAGCTATTCTGAACTCATCGGGTCTTATAATTTCCAGAACACCGATAAATAAAAGGTTCCGAACACATTAGTAGGGGTGAACTTAACAGAGATCTGCGATTTCAAAATGGACGGGGGATCTGCCTTTTCCCGAAGGGAATACAAAGTCATTTTTATTTTGCAAATCTGACAAGAATCCGTGCATGAAGAAAACAAGAAGAAAAGAAACGGTAAGAAATCAATACATAAAGAAAATATAAAAGAGAAATTAAAGGACTGATGGTTGGTTTACGCCTCTTGCAAGAATTTTCACTAATATTGGACGTAAATTAAAGAGACAAATATCTAATAGTTGTTTTATTGGTTTATTGAACTATTACGATGTTGGTCATTTCAAAGCAGATAGACGTGAATTTTCCCCTTTTTTTTCAAAAAATCGGTATAGTTTGTTTGTTTTTGCTCTGTATACCGGATCGATATTCACGACGTCAGGCGTGACGTCGCGATATTTTATAACGTCGTTCTTAAATTGCTACGTTTTTCAATATAAAAGCAATTATCTACAATTAAATTACGAGAAAATGAACCCAAAGACATATTAATTTTTTCACAAAGATTTATTTCAAATCAATTCTAGTTTTAAATACCAAAGGATAAACAAGTTCGTCTGCCACATTTAAAAGTTATTGAATTTTTAAAAATCAAAACCTTGCCTGAAAACAATCCATAAACGACGTTTTTCCTATAGAGTAATGTCGAAAATGTTACCACAACAATGACATCTTTGGAATTCAATTACGCAAAAACGGTGCAGACGAATTTTATAAAAATTTTTAGAAAATGGAAATCAAAGGTAGAGAAATCATATAGGTAATTTTCATGGTATGTTTTCGGACACTTTTAAAAGCCCTGCAAACCCGCGACCTACGTTAAGCTTGACAAGAAATGGTGTTTGGATGTTGAGTAGAGAAGGTAACTCAAACTATACAGGTACTCTTGGAAAAATGTTGAGAAAATGAAAGCTTAATCACGTATTTTTATGCGCCCGGATCGATAGATCCAGGGCGTATATTGTTTTTGTCCTGTCTGCCTGTCTGTCTGTTTGTTTGTTTGTTTGTCTCGAACTTTAACATTCACCATAACTTTTGAATGAAAGATAGAGACTTCATATTTGGTATGCATACTTCACTAATTAAGTTCCTTTAAATGACACCAAGTTCAATGACCTTGTGACCTTAACTGTGGCATATATGCTAAAAATAGCTTTTTTCTGCAAACTTTAACCTTCGCCATAACCTTTGGACCATGAAAGATAAAGACGTCATATTTGGTATGCATACTCCACTAATCAGACTTCTTTTAACTGACACCAAGGTCAATGACTTTAACCTGTATGCTAAAAATAGCATTTTTGTACCCTCACTATAACTTTTGAACCATGAGAGATTGAGATTTCATATTTGGTACGCATACTCTACTAATCAACCTCTTTCAAATGACACCAAGGTCAATGACCTTGTGACCTTGAATGTGACCTTAATGCTAAGAAAAGCTTTTTCCAAACTTTGTTGCCGCCGGGCGCATAGTGTTTCACAAACACATCTTGCTTATAATGCCTGTGACGTCGAAGATTTTGCTGCTCCATGACTTAATGAGATGTCCTGAAAAATCACTCAAAATTGATACCAATTTACAACATTTTGATATGAAATTTTGAAGACCTTATAAGTAAAGATTCTTTTATATTATGTGTGACATTTTGCCCGATTATGTCGTCAAATATTTTTTTGGTGCAACAAGTCCACGTTATTTTTGAACGGTCCTCGTACGAATATATATTGCTCTATAGAGTACATGTAGCATGCAACTGTAATTATTGACAAAATTTTAAGGGGAATGATGGGGGGTTATCTTTGTTTTGTTTTTTAGATTTAACGATAAAGCTTACACAATCAACCAATATTTTGAAATAATCAACAGATTAAATGGTGGAAGGAGGGTGTCATAAATTAAATTTTTCCTCTATAGATAAATCATAGCTTGAATTTTCAATCAAATCCTTTGTCAAGAACACAGAAAAGAAAATCCATAAAATTCAATAATTTGAAATAATATAATCATTTTCCACCGAATGTACTTTTATTTTGGTATGATATCTATGTGCGATATTTACGTGATATTTAACAAACACTTCGTAATCAGGTAATGGCGAAATGTTTTTCTTCTTATATTTTAAATAATGTGCGTTTCTCTGACCAGGTTAATAAAGAATCAAATAATGAAGTATTTAGGGAATATTGTCATTATTTAGCTTATCATCAGATCTGAAAAAAAAAAAATTGTAAAAATATATAGAAAAAAATTTCATTTAAATGAAAATTATGTCTATTTTGTTTTTACTAATAACTGAATCAAAGAGTCCACATCCCTTTTACAAATGTGCTAATGTTTATAGTTAACAAAATTTGATATGTATTACTATAGTAACTTAATTATGTAATTTTTTAAATTTCTTTCGTTTCCAAATACGACTTTTCAACATCACGTAAATATCTTGGTGTACAATTAGCTCTCTAAACGCATTCATTTCGAAGGAGGTCAACAAAACACAGCATGAAGTATGTTATTCAAATTGTGATTTTTAATAACTGTACACTTTCATGTTTCAAATGACACATAAAAGTGTTAGTTTCAGTTTTTTTTACTTTTCCCTTGGTCGATTTGGCACTATAAATTGAGAATGCGTGTTATAATGTACGATGTATATGATTGCATGTTCCATAGGTGAGTCACGAGCTTCAACTACGAGATAAATTTTCGATGTACCTATTGGTATATTTAATACCTTACTTTCTTTTTTACACCTTATACATGTAAACAATTTGAAGTTCGATATTGAAACATTTCATAACAAACAATTTTACGCTAGTTCATAGATAAAATTTCAAAAACTACATGAAATTAAATTCTAAGCTCAAATTAAAATTGAGGGAATAGCTGACCATATCAACTAGTGCTTACCTGATCACACACAGCTGCAACTAAAATCATTTACTTTGTCTTGGTGTTAAAAAGCTTCAAATGCAAAGATCTGTCATTCATAATAAGGGCAATGTACCTGATAAGCGTCAGCAAACATGCAATGAGACTCTGTCTCTAGTCTCTATGCTGCTCAATGTAAGAGTCCTCTCGAACGCCTGAGCATTATGGCAAAGTCCGGTTGAACGTTTCATAACACAGATATTGGAAAAAAGACTCGATTAAAAGGTTTTTACCCACTAATTTGTTTTTTTCTTCTCAAAAGATATCTCGCCTTCCACATGAAGCACTGATTACGGCTTTTGTTCGTTTTTCTTTTTTTTAACAATAGACAAATGCTTCTTTGATAAGAATTGAAATTCCAAATTTACCTTTAACAAGATAACTATCAGCCATTAAGGTAACTGAAAGATAACTGAACAATTTACTTAATGGTGACTGAATGGAAGAACTATGCATTCAGCCATTTTCCAGACATTTCATTGGTTACCCTGTTGACTGAAAGATGTAGTTTTATACTGTGTTTCGTACTGTTGTCGCCCTCGCGGAGTAGTGGTTAGAGCGCTCGCTTTAGAAAGATTTAAAGAGTAAGTACGTCAGGGATTCGAATACTGCTGCGGGACTGAGAGCTCTTCCTTCGAATGAGACCTTATACACCGAAATCCTGTGTCGTTATAAGTTTTTGCTCGAAAAAGCTCCCTTATTTGCCCTGCATGTAAGTGACGAGTACGTATCTAAATTTGCAGCTCTACATTGGCAGGTGATGGTGTTTCAATAAACGAGAAAAATTCTCGAAAGAAATTTTAACAAACAAGCAAAACAAAATTATATCTCATATTAATGCAAGGATAAGATATTACTTGTAAAGGTTTGTATCACTTTGCCACCAGTAATAAGGTTAGTTTTTTTAAGAAATCCTTCAGTTAAGGACAGACTATATTTAATGTCCTAGCTAGAATGAAACTCATCTTGCTTTTTAAAAAAAATTCCGTTATTAAAGCAAGTTGTTTTTTAATCTGTTCTAATTATATTTTAAATTACATTCATATAATTATTACAAAGAAACAGTTGAATTAGTACGTATAAGTGTAATTTTGTTACCTCAGACCCACATCCTGAAAACCTTGAATCAGTTATAAAATTCAAAACGAGCTAAATTCGTGCTTTGTACTAAAGTCAAAATTTGCATGCTTACAATTTTTTTTACCATATACTTCGCACATTATAACACGCATTCTCAATTTATAGTGCCTAATCGACCAAGGGAAAAGTAAAAAAAACTGAAACAAACTAACACTTTTATGTGTCATTTGAAACATGAAAGTGTATAGTTTTTAAAAAACACATTTTGGATAACATACTTCATGTGTTTTGACATAGTTGTTAGAGCGCTCGCTTTAGAAAGATTTAAAGAGTAAGTACGTCAGGGATTCGAATACTGCTGCGGGACTGAGAGCTCATCCTTCGAATGAGACCTTATACACCGAAATCATCTGTCCTTATAAGTTTTTGCTCGATAAAGCTCCCTTATTTGCCCTACATGTAAGTGATGAGTGCGTATCTAAATTTGCAGCTCTACATTGGCAGGCGATTGTGTTTCAATAAACGAGAAAAATTCTCGAAAGAAATTTTAAGAAACAAGCAAAACAAAATTATATCTCATATTAATGCAAGGATAAGATATTCCTCGTAAAGATTTGTATCACTTTGCCACCAGTAAAAAGGTTAGTTTTTTTTTAAGAAACCCTTCAGTTAAGGACAGACTATATTTAATGTCCTAGCTAGAAAAAAACTCATCTTACTTTTAAAAAAAAAAATTCCGTTATTAAAGCAAGTTGTTTTTTAATCTGTTTTAATTATATTTTAAATTACATTTATATAATTATTACAAAGAAACAACTGAATTAGTACGTATAAGTGTAATTTGGTTACCTCAGACCCACATCCTGAAAACCTTGAATCAGTGATAAAATTCAAAACGAGCTAAATTTCTGCTTTGTACTAAAATCAAAATTACATACTTACAATTTTTTTTTCTCTTGATTTATTTTAAATGGACTCTTGCGATGAGCGTTGACGTTTACAGTTGACGGCTTACTTTTTACACCAGGGCAATGTACAGAAGCTTATTTAGAATATTGTTTAAGTATTGCATGTAGTTGAGTGTAACATTGAAAATTTTCACCGCAAGAAAACCATTGTCAACCGAGGCGCAGCCGAGGTTGACAATTGTTATCGAGGGGTGAAACATTTCTATGAATGATAGGGTTTCAGTTTTCTTCTTCGATATTTTATTATATATGACGATGAAGCATATATCAAACAAAAAATCACAAACAATATTCATAAATTTTATTATGAAGGAGAAATAAACAAAATTAATGTAGGGGAATATTTGTATATGAACCATTAATGAAAAAAATATAATTTATGTATGTAAACTTCATGAAAAAATTTTCATTTGGTAATCCTCTGTGCTATATACAAAATTATATTTGTAATGTAAGCAATAAATGGTACTAATTTCGATACGTATACAAAAAAATTTCGAGATGCATATTAAACAAAAAAAAATACAATCATTGTAATTGTATTATTTGTTGACATTAAAAAATCTCGAGATGCACGTTAAACAAAAAAAAAAACAACCCACAATCCTTGCAATTTTATTATTTATTGACATTTAAAAAAATAAAGAAATCGGGATCGATTTTTCGTGGAAAAAATTACCAACTATAAAAATTTTTCATTTCATTTTCTTCTGTTCAAAAGGTCCCACAGCAAGAAATAAAGACCGGTCCTTCGGATGAGACCTTGTAAACCGAAGTTCCGTGTCGCAGTAGGTGCTGACACGCAAAAAGATCCCTCTCTGCTCAATGGCCCTAAATGCCGAGCATAGGATAAAATTTGCAGCCCTCTACCGATAAATCGCGGAGTCTCCATATGAGTGACAAATTCTCGAGAGGTCCGTTAAATTGATACAAACGAAATTATTGAAACAGAATAATTCTACGCTCATAAAAAAAAAATTAATTAATTAAACACGAGATTCTCATCGTCTTATAGTCTATCACGAAAGAAGATAAAGAAATAAAAAAAAATATTCCATCTTGTCATTTTTATGTGTAAAATATGACCAAAATGTAATACAACATAAAACAAGAACATATGTAATCTTAACCACATCAATTACAATGAGAATATCTTTTGAAAAAAGGATATAAAAAAGCTATGAGAAACGGTACACTAATTTTAATTTGACAAACTAAAAACAGTAGAGGTTTTCTGTGAAGCATTTCTTCTGTCCCTAAGACCAATGGAATTATCTTGATGGCAAAAAGGACAAAATAAATTCATTAAGCTTTCCCGATATTTCTTTTCCAAAAATATGAAAAAACAAGCAATATAAAATGTAAAAATTGTGTTTCCAAACATACGACAATCTATTTTTTCAAGACTCAAAGCAAATATTTTTCCAGAATGAATAAGAATCACACAAAAGATATGAAAAAAGAAGGTAAATATTACAATTTTAGTAATTTTGACAGTGGGAGTTGTAATTGAGTTGGACATATTCTCACGTTCCCTACTCACCTCGATCAACTTTCCGATGATAGCAATGTCTAGTGATAAAATGAGCATGAAGTATAAACTTCGAATAGCCATTGTAATAATGTTTATTTTAATTATCAATGTTGGGATATTTATCAGACATATGCAAAATGGATACAAACAAATTGCATACAGAATAAAACAAACTAATTTTAATCGACGACTTGAAAACCAGAACTTAACTTTCAGTGGAAAATACACAGCACAAAATCTTTCCATGGTCATCAGTAATATCACATTCCATGTAAGTGCTCTAGCGTATATTTGTAAACAGAAAAGAAGCTTTTCCAGAATTGTATATTGCAACGTGATTTCCAAAGACTGTGTCATGTTTGGTAGAAGGCCAAAATACAGAAAACAACCTAATACAACATCAAAGATACATTGACATATATTTGATACTGTTAGATGACGTATCAAAGTGGCGTATGAGGATTTTCTATCATGTTGGGTTTGTATAATAAGAAAAATAATGTTAGTAAACATATCTAGAACTACAACTCCAACCAGCACACTGTTGACAAGGGATAATTTGATATTAGTTTCTAACGAGGCATTAAATGAGCCATACCGAGACACTGGATTAAAGTTTGTGAAGTCACTGCTATTCATTTCTTCTGATCTGCCAATGCCCGTGCAATCAAAAAATCTGAAATGTGAAAAGAAACACAAAAATTGACTTAAATACAGAAGCTTCTTGAGCGAGATACATCCATGACATCCAGTGTCGCGGTCTTCTTTTACTCACAGATATTTCTCGTTTATCAATCTCCAGTCGTAACTGGATTTTTACGTAATTTACTTGTGTAATATACTTGTTTACGTAATATACATGTAATGCCTATGTAAACATATATCAACAAAATAAGACTTTCTCGGGCACTTGAAATTATAGGTATTTGTCTTACCTTTTAAGTATATGATACTGCTTTAAGCCTGAATGAAGAAATAAATAAATAGCAAGAAAAGTTTGTTCTTTTTTATTTTCAAAATCAAAAGCAGTTAATATACATTGTAACGAGAAGCTAAAATCGGCCCACTTCTATAAAAGAAGACCAATCGCAGACCAGGGGCGGCTAGAAAAGCGTTGACAATAATTGCTATTAAATAACCTCCAAACTGATCAGGTACCAGGCACCTCAAGCCTCTAATAACCCTTTAACCGATACTGTGCATGCTGTTTTATGACAGTAAAATAAATATCTGTATATATATATATTTTTAAAGTTTTTATTTGTCTTATGAATTCATATATTCTGAAAAAAGGGTTTGATTATAAAACACCAAGAATATTCGTACGGTCATATTAGCACTCTCGTTTAAAGTCATCATTTCGTAAATTTTATGGTCTTTACAATGACCTTGTGAGCAAATACAGTTCATCATTAAGTCAAATGCTGCCTAAGTGGGGTAGGGTGGGGCCACAAGAAGATCAAAGTTTAATATAGCAGAATAAATAGCATTGTCTTGTAGCATAGAAGAAAGAAAAATCTGTTAAAATCTTCTTCTCAAGAACAGCAAAGCTATGATTGGTCATATTATATGGAAACATGCTGAATGACGTTTTTTTTTCATAGTAATTGTAAGGTCAATATTTACATTCTGAATTGTTGACTGATTTTTCTGTAATTTCACGGAGCACAAGGTTGTGGGATGCTCCATGGCACCTGATCCCACCTCTGGTATTTTGGAGTTCGTGATTGCTCTGCTCCTAATTTGTAATGTGTAAATTTCTTTTGAGCTCGAATGTATGTCATAGTTACATGTGTAAATCCGATTACCAAAGAATATACACTGTACATCTATACGTACATATTACATATGTGTCAAGGTTATTTCTTGTCAGATTCATCTTTATAAAATAAAGGTATTCATATGCAATGGAGAGATATCTTACAATTTTGAATTTTTTTTTTAAACAATTTTGTCCATATGACGCTCCATTAACGTTTTTAGAGTTAAAAAAAAGATTTCAATATTTAAAAAAAACAATCTATGGATCCTAGAAATGAACTAATTTCATTTCATATTTTTAATAAAGACAGTTTATGCATATTTTCCCACAGAAAATGTATGAAGTTCAAATTACTTTTTTTGAATACTAATAACACAGTCGCTCAGACTTCGATGTAAAATTCAAGGTGCAATCAATTCCTTTGGTAGATTATTTTCATTTGATAACACCTCCAAAGTGCTATCATGATAAAAAAAAATATATATCAAACAATTTATTTTTGAACAATAAGGTCATCATACATTTAATACTTTAATATTTGAAAAATGATTGAACTCTATGAAAAGAGAGGAAAAATCCATTATTGCAGGTAAACATTTCCATATTCATAGGCTTGAAACTTTATTAAGCAAGCTAAGATCATATTGGATTGGAATCATACTTGAAAAGAACTCACCGGTCTCTCACACTGGACATAATAAGGTTTTACCTTACCGTTCAGTATCAGTAGCGCTTGCCAAAGGGTACAGCTAAAGATCTTGTAGTGTTATTCAAATGCTCAAATCTTTTTTTTCAACCGTTTAAATTCCGAATTGTACTCAAAATTAATTATTCAACGTTATGAATTCGACTTTATTTACTTATACGTCATAATGCCCATTTTATACTCAGTAACATCATGATGTGAACTTACTCAATATAAGACATATCATATGTTTATTACAATAATTTGTGAAATCAGGAATTTCATGTATATCCTTAGCTGCGTAGTAAATACAGTAAAACTCGGTTAGAGCGAAGTCCTAGGGACCTGTTAATTTAATTCCCTTTATCCGTAATTCATTATATCCGTATAACAAATTCGTATTAGTATATATAGCGAATTCGTAATAGGCATGTTTTCCTTCAAGAATTACCACCGAATATGGTAGGGAAGTAATTATTTCAAAACATACCTTGGCTAACTACGGTTTTCATCACGAATTGAATTTCTTTTGCAAATTCTTACTAAAAATAAAGTCAGTTCAATATACGAGGGCTGTTCAATAAATAATGTCCTGAACTGTATGGCATACAATACATATATCATATGACATTAAACTTGACTTTCTGTCATTATTGAATTTTTTGATGAATTTATAACAGTTTATGTGACCACTTTTCATCACATAGTTTCATCGTGAGAAACTGGAAAACAAGGGCTATTCGAGACACTGCATTATAAATGAATGGAAAAGAATCAGTAAACTAGAGTGAAAATAAAAGCTTCATTAAAGCTGCTGTAAAACTTGTTGAAAGTCTCAAAAATATATTCACTGAAATATGTGAAATTAAGAGCAACTTATATCTGTTTCATACACACATGAACAGGTGAAATTCAATTAACAAAAATTATATAATGGGCATCAAAAATGGGTACCATCCTTGCCAACAAAAATTATAATAACTTATGTACTGTTTGCCAAATTTCAACAAATAGTATTTGATGATGCATGATTGACTTTAAGAGTCCTCCACACCATGTGACCTGTGACGTATATAGAGAAAAAATACTTTTACTTCCGGTTTTATTGAGAAAATACTTGAACGAATTGTCCTACCACCGTTTGTAAACAATGAACACATGGCATGATGATCACGGAGTGACGATGAAAAGGATTGCGGTATTTTTTTTAATAAAAGAACAACAGACGTCTTGGATTATGTTAATAAAGATAATGATTCCTGGACAACAGGTACCGGTGGGTATGACGAGGTCTAAACGTATAGGTTATTTACACTTTCAGGCTAATCAACCGAGTCTGTTTTTGATAGTTGAACATGTTGAAATTTCGGCACACTAATTTGTACGTTTCAATAATACATTATCTCATTGTGTGTTTATAAATATTGATAAAATAATGTGCGTTTCTAGTTTTCCTCCTTTATTTTTGTCCAGTTTAGTGTCCAGTTTATTACTATATATAGTATGGTGACGTAAGCGGAGACTTGCCAAAGTTTTTGAGTCCGAGCAACAGGAAAGATAACTCCAAAAAGGGAACTTTGATACCAGAGATTTTGAAAATGTTTTTTCTACATCAGTGCATTTAATTTTAATTCAATTTTTTGATGTAATCTAATTCATTAATGTTTCTTCTCTACAAAAGGAGTCATTGTTGATTTTTCTCGTGACATATTTCAGAGAGAATGAGTTTTATGTACTTTTTATAAATAAAATAAATTTCTGTAAAAAATGTGATGATCGATGAAATTAAGTTTTTAGGGTTATTCTGTGAGCTTAAAAATATACGAAAGGGTAAGACAAATTTTTTTATGCTAGGTATGAAAACGCCTTGGGAAAAATTTCTTGAAACTTGTGAAATAATTATTTTAAAAAATCAGTATAAATTACATTTTAATCCCTGGACAGTTTTTAAAGGTTGATATGCTTGTTAAAAGTAATGCTCAATGATATGAGAACATAAGCTGTGGGTGTGTGGAGGACCCTTAAGACACATAGCAAATTTGACAGACATCATATCGGGAGTAGTTTACACTGTTTTTAAGAAACGCATGACGGTAAAAAAGCTTGGTACTCAAAGGTCACCCTATATTGTGAAAAATGATTGAAAATGACAGCGTGTACGATCGATGTCTTAACAATTATTTAAAAATTGCAGTAATTGTAGTTATCCACGTTTTTTAATATTCAAACAGGCTTATTAGAGGAAGGACCCAGAATCAGGAATCCACTACATTATATTTCTTCATGACAGCGTCCAAGCCCGCACGCCCTGAAAAGTAAAGGGGTTTTCGAGATAAACAGAAAGTTAATGTTTTTTCACATTACAATATTCCCCATCTTTGACCTTTTGACTTGTTTCTATTTCCAAACTAAAAAAAACACCTTTTAGAAGGAAGAAACAAGTCCAGGAAATCACTGGATCTGCCATTTTCCAGTATACTAAGGGTCATACCAAAAAATGAGTTCTAAAAACAATTAGAAATTGGATAAAAAAATTTTAAAAAAATCAATAAGTAAAATCATGAAGATTAAGTCATTGAAAAGCGTCTTTTGCTTCTTTCCGAGCACTGGGGACATTATTTATTGTACAACCCTCGTATTTAATTTTGAGATCTTTTGAAAATTCGTTATACAAGATGTAAATTTCATTATTTTTAACCTCTGCGGGACTCAGTTTGCTATATCCGTAAATTCGCTGTATCAGAGTTTGTTTTAACCGTAAAATATGTACAAAAAATTGTTATGAATTTTGCCGGGGAAAATATGATTCTCTCTCGATTCCTTATGTATTTTTATTATACTGTACTCGACCAAATATACCTTCAGTAAATAAAATAAAATAACCAACCAACTGCTCAAAATATACACATGAAAAGGACAGACAGACCAATATTGTGTTCTGTAAGTATTCATACATGTAACAGTACAATACACTTCAACATATTAAAAAAACCACACATTCTCTAATTATATAAAATTAAAACATACTAAACACTCAAACAAAAGATTTAGCAGAATTTTTTTTTTAAATCGCATACAATTTTCGCACCAGACTTAAGACTCACACTGCAGAATAAAGAGGATTTTTTTAATATAAATAACATGCAAACTGACTAACTATTCACTCCTTAGGAACACTTTCACAACTACTGTCATCACTACCAGACTTCTCTAAAGCAGGTGACATGACAGCTGCATCGACATCATTAGGACATGCTTACTTCTATGTCCTTCCCTCATGCCTTCTTTGTGGCAGCGGGTCCTTCGATGAAACAAAAAACTGAGGCCCTGTGTCATTGTAGACGTAGGCACGATAGAGATTCCTCACTCAAAGGCCGTCAGTGCCAATTAAAGGTCAAAATTTGAAGCCCTTGTGAGTATAATATTCTCGACCAGAATAAAAACCAACATACGATCAATCAATAAGTTCTTAAGCCAGGTACAAAATGGTGATTGTTTTATGACAGCACATACCAACTACTCCGGCACCTGCTCTGCAAGTAACCAGTAGTGGTAGCAATCTCCCAAAGCTTGATTAGTGGTCTTCCCTTGTTGAAACTGTAAGAACTCTTTCGATAATGACAATTGTTCCCTTGCATTGGATATATATATATATATGTATGTGTCAATTAGTACCCCTATGGTCTGTTTCTTCTCGATGGTACTGATCAGTGTCTATTGCTAGCTTACGATTATGGTGTGGGTATGTTGCCGTATCACAGATTAAACGTACGTCTTTTTTCTGTTAACGAAACCCAATCCCATCATTAACCGGCTCTTTTCAACTTAATGCAAATTTGAATTTCACAAGATGTTGATAATGCAGTTTTGTACCTCGATCTGTCTTAAATCTGTGTTAAATCTTTCTTAAATCTATTGCTCAAATAACCCTTGATCTTATCAATAATTATGTAAATCAGTTGTAGTTACTGTATACAGGATTATTTTTGCCCCGTTTTATTTATTTTCGCCCTTTCACACAAGAAAATCTGCGACTAGAGTAGCACCTCAGATGTCAGGTAAGATATTCTGGATGATCACATCTTGGACACGGTAATAACATACTTAAATGAAGACATTTTGACAATATCTTCATTTTTATAAGAGTAGCCGATGGAACTATATCACAGAGTCTGCCTCATCTAATTCAAATTTGGATATTTTACTTGAAAAGACATTAATGGTGATCTAACCACCAAGCCCTATGATTAACGTTATGCCTTTAACTTTTCCATCGTCAACTTCCCTTACTTATGCAGCAATATACCTTTACCACCTGTATACGGAGTTCATATATCTCAGTTGATTCGATATGCATGAGTATGTTCTACGTATAAACAATTTCTAAAACGAGGTAAATTATTGACAAACAAGTTGATGAAACACGAATATCACCAGTCTCATTTAAGGTCATTATTTCGTAAGTTCTATGGTCGATACAATGACCTTGTCAGTAAATACAATTTATCATTGAGTCAAATGCTGACTGACGTTTTTCATACTAATTGTTTGTCCATTATTTATACACTGAATTGACAACGGATTTTATCGTTATTTCTTGATCATGACAAGAAGCACACGGCGGGTATGTCCGTTGGCAGGGGATGCTCACTCCTCCATGGCATCTGATCCCATCTCTGACGTTTTGGAGGTCCGTGTTTACTCTGCTCCTGTTTTGTATTGTTTTATGGACTTTTGATATTGGATTTGATATTGGATATTTATCTCCATATGTTTCATGTATTTAACAGGGTTTATAAAAGTCGATATATAGTTTAGCCACACAAAGTAAAGGTCGAAAATAATGTCTCCAAATAAAAAAAAACACAGAATCTCTAAATATAAACTAAGATACATGTAGTGCTGTTCTGTTGATGGCATGGATTCAATGATGCCATGTAACTACATGAGATATCTGTAGATATTTTTACCTTTCAATGACACTTGCCATTTACCACCAAGCAAGTATTTTCAGTACAAAACATAAACTATCGGTTTATGTACATACATTTACTACCTGCAGTTACAGAACATTTTTCAAAAAAAATAAAATACGTTTCACACGAAAATAGGTACAGATATGGAATCAAATGATATACCACTTTAGAATTTTTAAAGATGTATATAAAAATGAATTTTGATAATAGACAAATCTTGCATCAAGTATCTATAAATAAAATAAGTACATGTAAGTAATGTTAAATGCCTGTTTGATAAAGTACATGTTATACACTTACAGAAACAATTCTCTTTTATCCAAAAAATAGTTTCAGTATTTTACACGTTCTATGTGTCTATCTAAACGAAATACCATGAAATCGATGTGCTTACTATAATGCGTAGAGGTCTTTTTTCTATTCTATACTTGTAAGCGCATGTATGGGTTGCAAGCAACGTCATTTCTAAAATAATGTATCTCAATATATGACATATCTTAAAATTGAAAGCTTTTCTTTTTGTTTTGAATATTTGATTGTTTTTCATACTTTTTTATGTGATGAAAAGTAGCAAACATGTCTAAAAAGAAAGCCTACATAATTACATTGAATGTTTATGGCTACAATCACAGAAGTTCTCTTTTCAATTCAATCAGTTAGCCTTTTATGTTACTTCAGCCCTGTTCTATGTTCCTTGATGATATACTGTTTATCCCCTTGGTCTCGTGATTAATACAGGTTGGTTTTGCAAGTAAACTATAAAATATGACAGAGGAAACATTACTAAAAAAAACTAAAGGAATTAATTTGAAATTTAACATGGGCCAAAAACAGCCTAATCAGAACCCCACCTTTAAACAGACAAACAAACAAACTTAGTAAATGTATTTTCAGACATAGTGCTATTAAGTCAACTTAGATATGTTGATGTTTATAAGAACTCGCTATCGTCTGCGCCAACTTTATTTTTTTTTTCGGATTGCTTGTTAATACTATTGTGTCTTGTCTATTAAAGCAATATAGTCTGCATTTACTATCTCAATTACTAAAGTAAGATCATCAATGCATATTCTGTAATATATCATTTCTGACAAAACTAGTCATTTGATAAGTCGCAAATTATTCATATGATGAGACCTCAAAATATGAATTTCCAAGTACGAATAGCAATTTTTTTTAAACATAAATAGCAGAGTTGAATTTCGCATCAAAAGATAAATATGAGTAATCATAATGAAATAAAGATCACAGATCTACGAAAATAATCTTATGTTTATTGATCACAAAACATCCGTTTTTTTATTTGTTTTTGTATCTTATTTGGAAGGCTAAAGATATAGAGGAAAAGCATCGCTGAAATGAAAAGAAAAGATTGCTTGAAAGAATATCTACATTCAATTAAAATAAAGAACAATAAATGTTTACACACAAAAGCTTTGAAGGATATTAATCTAATCTAATTAATTAAAAAAAAGGGGGGTGTCGAAGCATATCAACGTATTTGAAAGTGGAGACTTTACTAATCTTATATATTTAAATGTATGGCGTACAAAACTCATACTGAAAATATTTATTCGGAAAAAAGGTTCGTGTTTTATCAACATATTATATATAGATGACTTTTCTATGTCGTGCATTGAAGGACTTAAAAGTAAAAAATAAACTCATAATTAGTATGAAAAACAGAATCCTTTCAGCGTTAAGGGTAATATTACAGGCAAAATGCAGATTATTATGTTTTTAGTGGTCTTTATACACGGTACTTACTTAACCTTTATCAATGAACTGAATATATAAAGAAAATTTTCTTTCATTTGGAGTATACAGGTATTTCAAGCAAGAGTTTAAACGAAATACGATATTGGAGGAGCTGGTAAGATAAAGTAGATTATTTTCCTATTTTTCATCTCAAAGATATACCATGCATTCATTAATTTTATCTCATTGTAGATACGATTATTATTTGAAAAACAGTCCGCTGTATTAGTGTTAAAAAAGACTGCTTTGGCATGTCTATTTTAAAATTTTTGGACTTCCTAAAAAAAAAAAAGAAAATCTTTCTATATTAAAATATGACAGGCAATTGCATGAGGTGCTATAGCAGGGGATTCTTACTCTTTTATGGCACCTGATCCCACCAAAGACTTTTTTTTAGGTCCGGGTTTGTTCAGCTCTGATCCTTATTTTGACCTTGTTAACAAATATTATATAATTATGGACTCTTTCATTGATGAATGTAATCAATATAATTACAAAAAAGTAGTAAAATTGACTAAGGCGAATTTCCAGTTAATTAGTTTTAAGTTCTGTTTTTTTTTTTCATGTTAATGTCATCATTTTCTTTCGAGTGTTTAGATAAGAACCTAGTTTGACTAACGGTTTTGATGCTCATATTAATCTGGCTGTTGCAAATATTGTTTGATTGTTTTAAACGATAAGTTATGGGAGGTGCTTCTTGTTAGTCAATAGTCATTATTGCCAATTACAGTACACCTCGCACTGCCATTTGTTGAATATGTAGAATTATGAACAACCTGCATTTGTTTAGATTATATAAGGGCTATAATACTATAGAACAGATTTTGAAATCTATTTGTATTTTGGTTTCACTTAAATTTTTTGAGATTTTATCTTTTGTTTTGATTTTTTAAAACTGACAATGGAAGATTTCATCTTATTAAACGCCGCCCGCGTGGTGCATTGGTTTGAGTGTCTGCTCTAGAGTCGCTGAGTAAGGAGTTGATCCTTAGTTACGTCGTGGGTTCGAATCCCACTGTGGGACGTGGAGACCGATCCTTCGGATGAGACCGTATAAAACTGAGGTCCCGCGTCACAGTAGGTGATGGCACGAAAATGATCCCTCACTGCTCTGCTCAATCTGCTCAATGGCCCTGAGTGTCGAATATAGGACAAAATTTGTAGCTCTCCACCGGCTAGTCTCCATAGTATCAAATTCTCGAGAAGCAGTTAAATAAAATACCGGTACAATCAATCATATCAAACAATATATATTAGGCTCATGGTGAGTGTGACAGGGGATGTTTTCTTTGTTCGTAAGAGGCATTATTTTTATGTATTTTAGGGAAAAAAATTCATTTAATTCTGTTAAATTTGTTGAGTAGGAAAGACCTTTTCATTTCAACTTTATACGTATATAATTGTAATATACCTAAGATGGTATGTGCAAGAAGGAACAACTCTAACGTGCTGATTTTTTTTTTATTTCAAAAGTGGAATAAAAAATGGCATAAATAAATCTACATTTATGCCTCTATCATTTAACATTTATGTCAAAAATAAAGAAAACCCATTCGAGTACGAACGCGTATAAATTGATGGAAGGACAAACACGGACTACTTTTTTAAAAATATCAAATGTGGAATATCAGGTGCCACAGAGGAGTTAAGTTTACATTTTAAACTATATAGGTAGATTGTTAATAGCTTCCATTATCAACTTATTTATAACAATAATGCTTCGTTTGTGACACTGTTTGATGTTGAGCACGGTTTTGCGTATCGATAAAAAAAAAATCAGAAATAAACCCATTACAAAGTTTTTAAATAATTATTTAAGTAAAGAAATAATTGAAGTCATTGCCATATAATTAAAAAGTGTATAAAGCTACTACCATTAACTTTTTTACGTGTAGTAAATTATCCAAGTATGAATCAGATGTGCAGTGTATTTAATTCTGAAATATTTAATTTCGAGTTCCAATGGACAAATGGAAATGAGTGAATTTAATACGTAGGTGATTGTGAGGATATCATTTTGATAAAATATAAAGAAAAAGATAATTTTTAAGCATTATAATTATATAAACAATAAAAAATAATAAATTGAAATCCTTTTTTCAGATTTTCTGTCAGCTACAAGACAAATCTAAAATGGGAAATCAACTAGTTCTAAAACACAACATAGAGGGACGGGAAGAAAGAGCCCCATTTGGGGTGACATCTTATCTAATGAACATAATTGGCATCATTGGCAATGCATTGGTTATACACGTCTTTCGAACACGATTGACCACGTCATCAAACTACCGGATATTTGTCCTTTCGCTTGCCTTAGTCGATCTTTTTCTCTGCGTCACACATATAGCGAAGGAACTCAATAGAATGATATCAGTATACAACCAGGTCACCGACCAGGGAGGGTTCATGTGTGAGATATCTCACTATGTTGGTAATTCCGTCGGACACGCTTCGCTTCTGATCGTTCTTTTTATAGGTTTTGAGAGGTTCCGAAAAATTTGCACACCTTTCAAACCACAAATTACAATGAAGCACTCCAAAATCATGTGCTCAGTTGCTTTGGTAGTTAGTTTTGCTTTAGATTTTCCGATTTATCTGATTCATGGTCGAAGATACGTTGTCGTAGAAAATATAAATGCAACAAGATGCTCCGTTAAAAATGAATTTGATGGAGATTTGTTGCAATTTATCTATTATGCCTTTATTTTTGTAGAAGCCGTAGTAGTTTTAATAATCATAGTAATACTTCAAGTAAGAATTTTAAAAGCTCTTGCACAGAAAGCAAAATCAAAAAGGAATATGAAGTCGATGGCAAAAAAGACGGGAAATGCACCCGAGAAGAAAACAAAAGAGACAACGAAAGAGTCGGTAGAACAGCAAGAGGCCGAGAAGAACAGAAGGATAGCCCGGACGTTCGCCATTGTAACGCTTTTCCTATTGATCAGTTTTCTGTCCATGACACTCTACCAGTCCGTACAAGCCACGATGAGATTCTTCGAACCAAAGCAGAAGATTTCCAATGTTGAGGACCTGATAGAAGAATATCTACCAGACATCATCACCTTTAACGGCGTTCTGAATCCTTTTGTGTACTTCTTTACTGATAACCAGTTCAATCAGGAGTTGAAAAAACTATGTGGCCGAAAAGGATAACAAACAAATTTGGTAGTATCATTTGGCGTTTGTGTAATGATATTTTTAGAAATAAACTTTTTGTAATCAGAGTTTTATTTTGCAAATGATTTAGTTGTCGTTGATATTTGATTAATTTTTGCTTTTTACGCCGATAATGTCAGTGGGTTTTAGCTGTCGTATAACATCTTTTTAAGTTGTCGTAAAACATCTTTATGTCAGGCAAAAAAGGAAAGACAATCATTGAATTTCATGTTGTTTGTTCGTGCTTTTTGGTTCATTTTTCCGGCTTAAAATTTGTTGAAGAGTACATAGCATTGTAATGTAAAAGTTTTTCTTGGTATTGTCTTTGTGCATTTAGTATGATTTACTTTTAAATTTTCTTAAAGATTTTTTTAAGACTGCAATTGCGGCTCTCTTGAGAGGGGAAAATAAAGAAGTACTAGTCTTACTGGTCGATATACGTCTTTCACAATAGAATATTATGCATGCTACATTTTATTCCATAATCGATTTTCAATTTTTCATATCGGAGTTTACACATGTTTTCTTTTCTTTTTGTATGTATAATTATTATTTGTACATGTACGTTAAAAAATAATATTTTTCTTTTTGTAATGTTCTACTTTTTTCTCTAAATTGTTATGACAATAATATAATTTAGCTCTGATATTTCTTTTGAAAGTTTCTATTACTGTAAGAATAAGAATAAAGCTACATGCATTAATATGCAAAAATACGCAAGTAACATGCATTGGACATATTCTAACAATTGAACTGAAACATTAATAATGGGGCAAAATTTTCAATTTAATTAATTTAAACCACATACATGTATACTTTCTTGGTTTTTTCTGTAAGATACTTTTACTGTACAATATATATAAAGTAAATTGCTTTAGATAAAAAAAAATCGCAAAGTGGTAATATTTCGGAATTGATTTCGTATGCAATTAATGGCCCGACTCAAAACTTTTTTATCCTCCATGAAGCAATTCATTGAAAAATTTTCAAAATGTGGCATTGAAATTGAAAAATAATTTTCTTACTTCCCCATCGACCCATTTTGTTTCTATCCGTAGTCGGGAGAAGGCAAGCAAACATAATTTTAAAACTGGCTCATGTTGAATTGTCAGTCATTGACAATGTAAGGCTGGATATTCAGATTGCAACTCGAGACTTGAGGCCATAAGGGTGTTGCTAATCTTTCCCATACCAGTGTAAATTTACTGCATTACTGCAATTTACTTGATAAAAATTGGACCACACCACCTTAACCTTTTGGAGTATAGATGACCTTAACTGTTTGGAGTAGTCTTCCTCCTACACGTGAATTCATACATCGTTTGGGAGAGGGCAACCGGACAATTTGTTAAAGATGTCCTCAACCTTTTAATGTGAAATCCAAAACCAGAAGATTAGTCGCAATCCTGCGATAAAAACTACATATAATGAAATGATCATGATATAATGTTATGGTGTGACCGGTCGGCAGGAATGCTCACTCCTCCGTGACGCCTGATCCCACCTCCAATGATTTGGAGGTCCGTGTTTGCTCTGCTCCTATTTTGTTTTGTTTTATGGACTTTTGATCTTGAATACTGTTCGTTATCTCCATATATTTTTTTAGACGAAAGGTGACTTTTTTCTGTTAAGTACAGAAGTGTCTCAAGGTACATATGATAACCGATCTCAACCTTAAGTTTATAATGTACATATTCCACAAGGTTAAAAAAAATTAGGTAATTTATTAAGAGACAAAAACGCAAATAAATAAATTAGAGCTTTTCAATCTTGCTGGATTCTTTTTTTTTTTTTTTTTTTTTGCCTTTCAGTTAATTTTTAAGCAAGTTTTCTCAATTAATTAACATTTTTTCAAGATTTGAATACAAATAATGTTTGTTTAAAAAAAAATAATTATGTACATGTTTAAAATCAGTTGTGATAAATAGCAAAATTTATTTATGGAGGATACAAACAATCCCATCTCTGTTAATCAATGTGAAAAAATGATAAAAACGGATACTGGAATTCCATACGTGCAGGGTTATGTGCCTTGGAGAGTATGCGCCCTCTGTTACTCTTGCATTAGCAAGGGCAAGTAACTATTTAAACAATGATTTCTTTTTTAAATCAACATCAAAGGAAAGAAAATTACAAAAAAAGCTGCCCAGTTTAGTCATTAAAAAGAATGATCCCTGTGTTTTGAAACACTACATTTCAAAGTATATAATTAGTGAAGATAGTGAAGATTTTAAATGTCCGGGACTTTAAAATGCCATACCTTTACTTTTGATCTAGTCGGGTTACAACTTCTTATAGGAATCGTTAAAACTTATAGGTCTGAGATTTATAGTAACAGTTTGTTTTGCTTACGATATGTATTAAACTAAAAATTGAACATTAAAAGAAAACTTGTTATAAACAAGAGTTACCTCTCTTGCGTCATAACTGTTATACAAGGTATATGATATACAGTGGTTCATTATAAAGGAGATTTAGACAAATGATAATGATATGTACGTGTTATTATCATTGATCATAGACGCTTGGTTTTGACTTAAGTTTGGAAGCTTTTACTCTGAATATAATTAATATAACATTATATCAGAGCTTGTGATAAAAAATACCACAGAGTATCTGACACATCTGTTTCATACTTGTATATTTTACTTGAAAAAGACATTAATGGAAATCTAACAACCAAGCTCTACATGTATGATAAACCTGATGACTTTAACTTTTCTATAGTCAACTTATCTTACTTATATAGCAATATACCTTCATCACCTGCATACGGAGTTTATATATCTCAGTTGATTCGATACGCAAGAGCATGTTTTACGTATTGAACAATTTCTAAAACGAGGTAAATTATTGACAAACAAGTTGATGAAACAAGACTATCAGCAGTCTCGTTTAAAGTCATATTTTCGTAAGTTCTATGGTCGATACAATGACCTTGTCAGCAAATACAATTTATCATTGAGTCAAATGCTGACAGACGTTTTTCATATTAATTGTTAGTCCATTATTTATACATTGAACAGACGACGGATTTTCCGTTATTTCCCGATTATGACAAGGAGCACACGGTGGCTGTGACCGGTCGGCAGGGGATGATCACTCCTCCATGGCTTCTGATCCTACCTCTGATGTTTTGGAGGTCCGTGTTTTTTTCTGTTTTGTATTGTTCTATGGAGTTTGATATTGAATACTGTTCTTTATCTCCATATCCTTTATTTCAAAATAGTTCAAGTCTGCATATTTTCATATTTTCTGATAATTAAAACTCAAATGAAGATAATACATAATTTTTTTGTGAAAATTTATGAAGAAACGTAGTATACCTTTTATTTGAAAAACAATTCAATTTCTAACATCTAACATTCTAACTAATGATATTCCATATCAAATTCATCTAATAGTTTTAAATCTATTTATAATATCAATTATTAAAGACAACCATTAAAGCAGGTCCTCTATTAACATGAAGTACAATGAATAAACATGCTTAAAAACGCGTAAATCATTGTAAAAAGGATAACCTTTGAAGTTATCGACCACCTCTGCGTGTCATTTTAGTACGTTACTATGGCTATGCAAGTTTGCCTTCCAAAGGTATTTTATAAATCATATATTTTTTTCTATCTAATTGGACTTTAAATTATTTATGACTAAAACCATTGAACGAATAAGTCACTCTGTATTATTATAATTACCAAACATTGATTCAAACAACAAACTTTTAAACTTTGGGAGCTGTATGAAAATTTACTTGCAAACCACATTTCCAATCTATGTTCCACCCACTATTGTTCATTTGCACTCTTGATAAATATTGTTTTTTATATAATTTTTATTTCTGTATTATATACAATTTGTATATTTTGCATATTGTTTTTGTTAATGTTATAATTTAAAACATCTTTTGTAAGTCCAGATGTGTCATCATATATTGCTTTTTGTAATCTGTATATTAATTTTAATAAATTTTGTGTTATATCTAGTCGGGAATAGAATTTTTGTTACTTATTTTCTATTAGGGAAATTAGACCGTACGTGTTCCCATCTTGCAAAATTTTAATATATCTGCAACTTAAAAATGTTTGATATTTATTGATTTTCCTCTGTTTGTAATGCCCTTTTTTTCGTCATTTACTCTACTGAATAAAAGACAAAACCTTTCTTACATAAAATTGACCTGTTGTTTGATAACAAATCAGAACAAAATCAAACTAGCAATATTAAAACAAGTCAACTAACAAATAAGCATAATTAATGCTCAACAGTTTCTTTAATGTTCTGGTTTCTGTAGTCTACCTACGTAAATGTTGCGTATGATGAACTCCATAATTATTTAATTTAAACTTCAGAGTATATTCATGTAAAGAAATAGGTATGTATGATATCCAAACAGTTAGTTTTCAATTTTATATTAGAAATTGTTGTATGAAATCGCTCATTCTAATATTATGATTCACTTTTTTAAAAAAAAAATAAATTTTAGATTTTCTAAAAATCTCTTTGAAGTTTTCCACAACTTAATAATAACACGTCTAGAATATGTAGCACAGAACTTGTGAAAGTTTCCCTTTGCAGCAGTTAATATTTTTGTACCAAGTAATGATAGGAGTTGGTAGATCGTTTGCTGGAGTGGATATATACCTTTGCTTTGAAGAACTTTCAAAGAAGTTTATGACACTAGTAAACGTCGGGTAGATCGAACGGATCTTTACTGACTGGAAATTTACAAAGTATTGAATTTATACTCTGAAATGTGATTTGGAATATCTTGATTCTTAGAAAGTGAATGACGAATAAAAATTTTATATTTAAATTAAAGTTTGTCTGATGCATTGGCCTTTTTAAAAGTCATAAAAAAAATCATCACATTTTTTGAGGGCATAATTGTGTATGATAAAGAAGGAAATATTAACTATTATTGAAAAATGTAATTGAAATATTGAAATTGAAAACTGTTGCAAAACATTTCTTAAAAAGGTCAAATATATAGGTATTCTACAGTGTCCTAAGCTATTCACTTCACACTGCAGTACCCCGGACGAATTTGCCGAAATAAGAGTTTGAATCTATCTTAAGAAATAAATCAAAACAAGGTAAAAGGCATTAAGTTTGAAATTGACTGAAAATGTTTCTGGAAAGATGAATCGAAAAGTGTTTAAAAACTTCTACTCTATTTCTACTTTCTACTTAAAAAGTCTACTTGTTATGTTTTCTTAAAGTGATTCTAATATTTTTTGTAGAGCTTTTGGTACATATATTGATTTCTCGACTTTGAACTTCTCAAAATTTAACATTTCTCGAAGTCAACGTTCCTTCCGTAACACTTATTAGTAATTTCCTTATTACGTGCATTACGTGCATATTGGGTTTATATCTCTCAGTTGATTCAATACGCAAAAGCATGCTCATATGAACAATTCTTTAACGAGGTAATTCATTTACAAGCAAGTTGATCAATTAAGAATATCAGAATCATCATTTTCCAAGTTCTGCAGTATATACATTGTACAATGACCTTGTCAGAAAATACAATCTAATATAAAGTCAAATAGTGTCTGAGGTTTTTCATACTACTTTTCGATGATTATTTACACACCAAATTGACGATGGGTATGTTATTTCCCGATCAAGACAAGGAGCACATCGCGAGTGTGACTGGTCGTAAGAAAATGCTCATTTATCAATGGTACCTGATCCTATCTCTGATGTTTTAGAGGTCTGTGTTTGCTCTGCTCCTGACTTTGATAGAATGGAATCTTGAGCTTGAATACTTTTCGTTATCTCTATATATTTACATTTGCATTATATCTTTCTTAGATGAACCCATTGAAAAGAAAATATGTTCAATTCTGTGTGAACTTTATTTGGGGGTCAGAGGTCATAGCGCGATCGAATCGCTCCGTGAAGTGATATCTTGTTTACATATATTTCTGTCTATATTCGGAACTACCAAGTTAAAAGTGATGATAAAGGTAAAATAACTGACACATGTAGATATTTGCATTCAACAGATGTTCAATAGATATTCCTTTGGTGTGAAGAATGTTTTAAATAATATAATTACAGCCTAAAATCGGACTTAACTTTTTAACCCGAAGTTATATGTTAACTAAAACAGGGGATATCACCGCTTTTAACTTCAAATATATTAAAAACTCATGAAATAGTAAGATTATTCTCATTGGGGATCATTGTTCTTACATTATAAACAAAGAATTCCTGAACTGGACTGCTGAACATCATTGTGAATATTCAAATGTTGGAGCGACACGCACTTTCAAACCAAACAAATTCTCGGCCCCCTAGGTCACTGCACGTCACAACATAGTAATACGACTGCCCGTTCGTGTAAAAAAATGCCGTTTTCTTCGGAATTTATTCGTCTCAAATGTAAATATAAGTAATAAACAACAATGTTAAAAAGTTCACTGGGAAATGATCATGTGATCAAATCTACTGAGAAGCCCTTCTAAAAACTAAAAGTTCATTTCCCAGAGAACTTTTTAACATTGTTGTTTATTTCTTTAATATTTCAATTACCGGTAATCAAAGTAGCTTTTTAGATGCATGTGTGACCTAACATTTCTATACCCATTTGACTGGACATTCATTAAACATGTACCTCAGGTGTGGAATAGATTTCAAAATCTTGTAGTTTGACACCGCCATGGGCAAGGCAACATCATCATCCAATATCACCTGCACTTAATTAAAAACCGACTGCTAGAACAAAAGGATAGGCGTTGAAAAGAAGAAATGAATTTTATTTCGTGTTGTTCCAAGTTCCTTTCTTCATATTAATAACACTTATGGTGATACACGTAAGCACGAGAAAGTTGCAACGTGCGCCTATGTTATTAACAAACGTGTAGTTTGACAATTTTCCTTGAGATAATTATGATAACATTATATAACAATGAAACTGAATGGTAATCTCCGTCAAAGAAGCTGCGTATGCGTGATCAGAAGATGACACAGACTAATCCAAAAGGATGATGGCCGTCTTACCAAAAACTTTTGTATCTGGAGGTATCAAATTAATGGAACATGAAGTTCACATATATTTTTTAAATTCTGTAAATGCTAGATACATGTATTTGCTTTCATTTTGACTGTCTTCGAATTTGTGATATTAATCAAGTCAAATGTAATTCTTTTAATCTTTGTTAAGATACTGTAGATCAATTAATTTTCGCGACACCTTATTTTCGCGAAAAAGTCATTGATTCTTTATGAGCGAGACAAAATTTTCACGAATTGTGGTTATTGCTCTATATAATCCATAGGAAAAATTATATTCGCGAGAATGATGAAGAAGATGATGATGAAGTGATTTACACTAAATGGGAATGAAAAATATCGTCTTTAACTTAATTACATTATCAGAGCATTAGCAATTTTCAAATAATTTTCGAACGTAATGAATACAAACAAAAAAGAGCGCTCTCAAAGTAAAACGGTTTGCAGTTTAGACGTGGTTTCCTCCCTTTTCGATAGAAACAAACCTTAACCAAGATGAGGCCATAAAAGAAATGTATCCTTATTTATGTAAAAACAGATCGTCAGAGAATAAAAACATCTGTAATTCCAATACAAATATTTTAAAAACATCAGATTTTTTTTATTTTTAATGCTGATATAAATTAGATAGATCTAACTGATAATTTATATATTTTGTTAAAAAATATATCTGGACGCATTGTCAATTGTTTTTTTTATTTCCTTAATATCACAGAAAATTGTACAAATTTGTTTTTTGAAATGCTATATACATGTACTCTTTGTTTATATTCTTGACCCTCTTAGAGTGTAGCATATAATTAGTACACGGTAATAGTGTTTGGTGATATAAGTATACAGGTATCAAAGCGTACTATACTATCAGCATAGAATACTGGATATCACGATTAGTTAACTTAGCGGAACTCTTTCATAATGGAGATAGGAAACATCTGTTGGATGGGGGCAAATGCGCTATTGAATACAATGCAAGATCGATCATTGTAGAATTTATAAGGACAGATAAGTAAAAAAAAATCCTGGTGGAATATCTTGCTAAACAATCGCTGAAACAGCCTATTCAATTTTCGAGAGGAGCTAATCCTAAAATGTTATATTTTTAACTATGTTTATGAACGAAACGGACTCTTCTCATTAAATTTTCTTTGAACATCGTCACATTTTAAAGCTGGTAAAATATTCTAATTTAACTTTCCTTATTTGACAATTTCAATACTTGGCAATACATTGTAATTTTTTCGAATCATTTGATTGTCACTACTGTAAACAATGGCGTGTGCCCCAGAAATCTTGCGAAATTTAGAGCTTTCTTGACTCCCCTGCAAAAGAGCGGTACTAAGTTAGACAACTGCGAGGTTCTCGCGATATTACATATTAAATATAACTAACTTTCTAAAAAAAATTATAAGGTCAACACATTATTAAAAGTATTTCGAATATTGTTTCACAAAAATGCTACTCAAGGATGGCAGCAATTAAGGTGACGCAAAATTTGAGCCAAAAGAAACGTTCAAAAGAGACAATATTCTTTTAATCGCAGGAACATTTATATCTTATCTACAACTTAAAAGAAAAGAATGTATTTACGAATTACGAATATTTTTTCTAAGGCAGAGGTCAACATAATACTAAAATGTAAAGTTAAATCTGATGGTTAATTTGTTGACCCCTCCCAACCTCCTAAACAGTAATTGTATATTTGCAGTAGTTATGTTGTGTTACAAGAAGATTAATAGACAAACATACGCTCATGAATTAAAAGAGAAAAACCACTTTTACACCCGCTCTGTTGATTTTAACCAGGGCTATGACACCTTGAATATTACATGTGTATAACTCTCTACATTATATCTTTTCTTATGTAACTTTGGGAATATTAAATCTGTAACGTGACTTATAAGTAGCATGTTTTGAGCTAATTAGGACACTGTGTTCGAACACGTATAATTTAAAGCATCGATTTAAAATGTTCTTCACCTCCATAGACAAGCTCATAAGACTGTAAATAATGTACGTGTGTCAAGCAGAATACTTTAGATTCCTAAATAAACGCGTGGAATTAATTATCGTTTAATTCCCCGAGAAGCACCACTTATTATTAGGGTGCTGAAATCTATGTAAAATCTCTTAATCAACCGTCCATTCTCGAATTATTATTCTCCAAAAACTAGCGATTTGACTTTGAAGAGTCCGTTCGTGATAATAGGTACTCGTGAAAAGTAATGAATCTACAGTAAACAGAGAGATGCAAAAAGAGTGATCTCGGTTTTTTTTTTATTTTAATACTTTTGTGATAGTTTTAGATCCATTCTTACATTGTTAGATTCACCTCTCATGCATACATATAATGTTTAGTCAAGGGCAGATAAGTGTAAATTCTCTGCATTTGAAAAAACAGTAAGGACAAATAACATGGAATTAGTTTATTGTTTTACAGTCTAAAATTATTTTTAACGATTAAATTTGGTTCCAAATTGGCAGAATTCTGTAGTAAACAAAAATGAAATTGTGTTTAGATTTAAAAGCAACAGAAAAAAAACCAAACCACTGCGTTAAGTGCAGCCATCCTTTTTGCCAAATGCACCCTATGTTAGAAACAATTCAAATTCGTATTCTATACTTATAAGTTAATACATTTTGCAAATAAACTCCGAAACGGTTGTATCAGAGTTTTTACTGAATGTTTTTCCACCCTCACAATTTTAATGGTTCAAAGTACAAAAACTGCATTTATTTTCATTTAATATAGTTCAAATGTACTAATTATTGCAAAAAAATTATAGATCGCCATATTATTTGGGATAGGAGGCATAAATAAACAGAAGTATGTGTCAGCATAAAAAAAATGTACACATTTTTTAGAAATATTATGATAAAAGTTATGTAAAAACTGGTTCAATTGCATAATTCTGATGCTGAAAGTTCCGATATTTTTGCCATACTTCTAAAAAATTTTGAATTGTGAATACCAGGGCAACTATTTAACATAAGAAGTACAATGAAGAAAATGCCTGAATGAAGATAGCTGAGAATGAGTTATTGGCCTTGTCAACATTTTTTAAAGTTTGAATAATTGATTTAAAAAAAAGGAAATAAGCATTTTTTTGAATTCTTTTACTTAACAAATATTTATCATTATACCTTTTGAAAAGCATTCTTATAAAAAATTATTGTTCTACTTGGCATTAATTTGAATTAATAACAGTTTTTGCAAAAAACCCATGACATCATACATGTAGGAGGATGGAAATACTTTAATAAACATTTAGGAATACACTTGGGATAAGATGATGTCCATAAACTATATTCAAATATCACTCGCAAAGTAATTATCGTAAATCAAACAAAATTTATTAACAGCCTCGAAATAGCAAAAAAAAAAAAAAAAGTTTTTGGCATTTGAAATAACTGACACAAAAAATTATTTCATAAACCATAATTAATGAATTATTATTTTAATTATCAAAACTTAATTTAAGTAACTTAAAAGAAATTAGCTGTGATGCTGTAAACGTATTACATTTGGCGGTGTATATATTCTTTTTAGCACTTTTTGCGACAAGAACCTTCCGCTAATTCAAATACAACGCTAAATGTCTTAAAACATAAGAATATTAAAGCTGTGATGTTGTAAACGTATTACATTTGGCGTTGTATGTATTCCACTTTTTACCTTCCGCTATTTCAAATGAATGTCTTATAAAAATATTTTAATACGCCAATATCATATCGTAACTAAGTAGATTTCATCTAGTTGCAATTTTAAAAGGGTCATCTTCTACACAAGACCTGTCAAAATGCCGAGGCATAGTACACTGTAATGACCTTTAAAATTAAATGATCCATTTTTTTTTTTCGTTTATTTATTTGTTGCCTGAGATGACATCTTATCGCATTAAATTACAATAATAATATTTAATACAAAATACGAGGGGTGATCAAAAAATTCGCGAACTATCTCTATATCTACAAAACCACAATTCAGATTAGAATAAGATTTGGTATACACATAGGGCTCCATAAAAAGTTCTATAAATAGCATATGCTGTACAAAGTTTTGTTCCTTATTTGTGACTTCACAATATGAAAATGACGTCATTGTGTAGATCATTTGTGACAAAAATTGGTTGTCTCAGTCGTACGCGTTCAACAAACAACTGTAAAATTTATGATATATCTTGAAAATTCTTTTACAGTAGCGTATAATAATTTGTACACGGTTAATTAAGACAAAAGACTTCCTAGAAATCTAAACAATAATTAGGTTGATCGTTTCAGTTAAGGAAGGGGGGTGGTTAAAAATTATAATTGTTCTGTTGCCCAGTGAAAGCAAGTTTGAGAAGAAGTGTGTTTTTAATTAATCAATTTGTTATGAAAGACCTCCAATTTACAGTTCGAAAAATAATTGAATATCTTCACAATAATACAATTATTGGATACCTAAGATTTCGTTTACTTTGGATTTTAAACGTGTTAGATATGATAAAAAGGAGACACCCATTCTCTATCCACCTTGGATAAACTACTCTCTCGAGACAGAGGATTTGAGTTTTGATGGTCGCCATGCTTATTTTGGGAAAGGAGATTCTTATCCACCCATTCTGTTACCGAGATTTGACCATTTCATGGAAAGAAATATAAAACTCAGAAAAATTATTCAGCTTTTATGATAGATCGCTTCGGAACAGGTCACGTGACCGCCTATATCAAGTGATTCGCGCATGAGCAGAACGGTGGCATATGTGCATTACAATCAGAGAGGATTCATTTAAAATATAATCAACAATTAAACCAAATATTGTTTCTTTTATGGAAGTTATTTTATTAGTTCGCGAACTTTTTGATCATCCCTCGTAATTCAAAATGGCATTGTAGGTGTATGATGTATGTTTTATTACAGATGTTTAATACTATAAAATAATTATTGTATGGTTTCACACAAATGGCAATCTTAAACAACCATGCATGTTTGAGGTTTAAAAATTAGAAAGTATCCAGAACTTTTTCTGATTTGCAAACCCTTTTAGTAGTTTCTGCTTCCTTTCTAATTACATTCCTATGCAGTTCAGTTTCTTGGGATATTTCAAGCCAGTTTGAGGAAAAAATATGTTTTGCTCATTTTGAAGAATTGTAATGATAAATGACAAGTCTATGAATTGACTGAATATTTCTGTCTGAATTTCATTGTAGTGGAAACAGGTGTAGCTGGTGACAGGTAGAAGGTACAGGTAGAAATCGATGATTATTAACCACGATACATAACGAAAAAGCTCCTTACTTAGATGCTCTTCGGGAAGTCTTTATCCCCGTAACGATACAGATTAATTAAATACTCTCATATCTACGTTGAAATAAATCCGATTTAATATGTCTCCATTGATGCTGATATTATGACCCTAGATAACAAATGAAATGGAGAATACCACATTCACTAATACAACCTTCACCTCAGAAGTGATTTACGAGATAGAAGTTCTTCGGAATATCAGTTTTATTGTTACTTTAGAAAATGTGTTAGCTCTTGTCATTTTGATTCGTTCGAGGAATCTACATTATCAAATCCGGACCTTGTCCATTTCTTTGGCATGGACTGATTTTTTGGTGGGAGTTCTTGTTGTTTTTCCATCAGACAGTTAAACTGATCTTTGCAGGATTCATCATGCTACTAACGTCAGTACAGTGACGACGTCATTCTTGATCATCCTTGCAATCTCTACAAATCTCAGTATTTCGTTGTTGTTTCCCATGCGATTTCAGAGTTTTAAAAGTTCCCGATTACACCGAATCCTCTGTATTTCGTTGTGGATTATCAGCTTTGTGTTCGGGTTTTCACATTTAGTTGACAAAGGATTGACTCTGGAATGCTAAAACCTATGGTATCCAAAACTACAGCACTTAAAATACAAAGTTTAATTTTGAGTGTCTTGTTACTTTGGAATTTTATTTCATATGCTTACATTTATTTCGTTCTTCGCAAAAGTTCAAGAAGAATTGAACCAGGAAGCAGTTCTTTGGAATCCGGTGAAAGACAACAGGAGATAGTTCAACCAACAGTCAGACTGACTATGTTTGTTATGGTGTTTATCGTCTGCTACGCACCACATGTGCTCTTAAGTATTCTTCTTCTCATTCTTGAGGGGAAAGCGTTTGAAAGAGTAGGACAATATCGGTCTCTCGGAAACCTTGGGATATTTCTGAACAGTATGATCAATCCTTTCCTGTTTGTATTTCGTTTCCGGGAATGTCGATTCCAAACCATAAGTTTATTTTGCTTTTTTAACAAGAAAATAATGACAAAAGAGATTGAAAAGTTACAAATGGAATGCCGAGTGTTATGTAGCCTAGGGAACAAACGTGAAATGAACCTCTATGTAGGGAATGCTTATCAGAGACCTTGTGAAAATTGCACATGTAAATGTCTACAGAGGGGTTAAAAAAGCATCAAGTGGATAAAGGGTATAATGATTGCAACAGATGTTGCACAGTTACAAACAGAAATTCAATTGAAGGAGCAAGCAAAAGTTAACAATATTATTTGGTGGAATTCTTACATGGGACATTGAATAATAAAAAGATTTTGCTTGATGGAAAAACACAGTACATTTTTTTAATCATAAATTTCTAAAAGAGACTTTTCGTCAGGTGGATCGATAGAGGTTGAATTTTTTAAAATTAAATATAGTCAGAAGTTTTTGTATTCATATGAAGCAGTTTTATTTTTTTTATTCTACATGATAAGGATTTTCCTCCGAAAGTCTTTTTGCTGATTCAACAATATAATTATCATGTAATTACCCCACTTAATTTAGGGACGCTGCAAGGGGTACAGGTAGAGTGTACCAGGGTTAAAACCATTTAGTTTACCTGTATGAATAAACTATCTGCATTTAGATGACTGTATAAAAAAAAATATATATATAATGAAAAGTCTTTCTAATATATCCTTTGAAAATGAGATATATATTCAAGGTAGTCAACACATCTTTAGGTCTATTTCTATTTTATATATTTTTATTCCTCAAGTTTTCGAAGCATTTACTCTAATATTTTATATATTTAAAGATAACCTTCATTCAAATGGGAAAAAACTACATTTCGTAGTGTTAAGTAATCTTTGATTTATTTTTCATCAGTTTTCAAAGCATCAAGTGTAAATATTATAAGAATTTAAATGTACAAGGGTTGATCCAAAAGTAATGTCACTGTTTCTATATCTTTAATATTTGGCGTTATATTATCAAATAAAATGTACCAAAATTTGCATTAAAAAAATGTAATCAAAATTTTTAAAAAAATTAATAATGTTTGATTTAATGAATTTTATAGATGTTTCAAATATTAAATACAAGGGGTGTCGCCGCGTCACAACTTAACATCCCGTTTTAAAGTCATGTGTATATTGTTAGAATGAGAAAAGACAAACACATTAAAAAGCATCTAAAAAGCATCTAATCGCTCATTTTTTCCAAAGACAAAATTTTACGACATTTTCTAGTCTTAAGTGAAAAATAAAATGACCTCATTGTTTTTGAATCATAAACATTGCTGTTTTAATCTGATGTTTTGAACAAAGGAAATGTCGAAATGGAAGAAAAACAAAAACGCTGAAACGAGTTTTAATGCGTTTTGCGTCAAAACGGGGAAATTGCCAGTAGAGAAAGTCACGATGATGAATCGGACAAACAGAGGAAAAAATGTAAATAAGAGTTTTGTTTACAGATGGTTTCAGTGATTTTTGGCGGGTCGTGAGTCATTGAAGGATCAGCAGAGGGCAGGAAGACCGAAAAGGAGAGGTCAGGCGAAAGCGTTCAATAGTGTCGGAAGTTGTCCAAAAAAAATCTTGATAAATTTTGTTGTTTTTTTTTTTTTTTTTTTTTTTTTTTTGTTTTTTTTTTTTGTTTTTTTTTTGTTTTTGTTTTTGTTTTTTTTTTTTTGTAATTTTTATTTCTGTATTACATGTATATATCATATGCATCTTTTGTATGTTGAAATCTTAATCTATAATGTTAAAGTATAAAAATAATTTTTACGATTTTTGTTATAGTGTTAAAGGCAGTTTTATACGTCTTTTGTTTGTCAATATCTGTCGCCATCATTTGCTTTTTATAATCAGTATATTAATTTTGATAAAGTTAATGTTGTATTTAGTTTGAAATAAAGTTTTAATATGAAACAATGTAGGAAATTAGTAGCATTAAATGTCAATATTTCACAAAAAATCCTATTGAAAATGGCACAAATAATCCAGTGAATTGAATGTCTCAGATTCATTATTGTAGATGCATTTAGAAAGAAAAAAAAACGTTTTTCAATGATATAGTCTTAATGATTTCACATAAATATTCTCTTTTAATTTAAACACGTCCGTAACATTTTTTCCAATTTCTGATTGTTTTAGAACACATTTTTGAGTATGGTTCTTCGCATACTTGAATAATTGGCAGATCTTACGATTTCCTGGACTTGTGTGTTCTTTCTATAAGGTGTGTTTTCAAGTTTTGAAAATGAAACAAGTCAAAGGGTGAGAGATTTGGCGAATGTTGTTGGTGTGACAAAATATTAACTTTCTGTTCTGTTTATCCCTATAACATCTTTACTCTTTCTGCTTTCTAGACTCCCAGACAACATTACCACTAATACTTAAAATTATATACAGCTCAACGCACTTTTTAAGCTCACATGGTTTTTCGCACAAATTAAGGACACATTTTTGTTATAAAAAGTACCATTTTCTAACTTCAGTACTATGAAACAGCCCTACGTTATACACTGTATTACATATATAATGTCAAGGACATAAGTCCTTTAGAATCGTTATCTAAGTTTCCAAAGTGGATTAATTAAAGGGGAATTAATCAATAAATGGTACGATGTTTCTACTATAGGTAGGCCTTTCAACTAATTTTTTAAGTTGCACATATGGTAAAAAACATTGTATAAATAGATTTATAGGTACATGAAATTATCAAAAAAGATAATAACTTATGCATACTTTTAATTACATCATTAAAAAGTTTAATCATTTATAATTGACTTTTCCGATGTTGTGTTTAAGGACAGGTAACTCAGGTTTGAAAAATGACCAACTTAGTGCCGATTTATGAGTTATCGTTTATAGGAATGACATATAGGCTGCTTCAGCATTGGTATTGTTATATTCACAAAAGGGTTCCTTACATTGTTTTGTACACAAAAAGTTTTGACCAAGAGAAAGAGAATGCCTTCACTCTACCTGAAATAACAGGGTCAAATGAATGGGGAACAGACTATATTCAATAGTTTTAACTCTCTTTGACGATTATTGTGAAGAAGAAAATTTAATGTCATGTTTTTTGTTTTCGCGCTTTTTCGCTTCCTGTGTAAATATATATATTTTTACAAGTAAATGCAACAATTTATCATCTTATTTGTGTTTAATAAAGGGGAACGTTGTATAAAAATTTAAATAGGTTAGAACTGAGAAGGAGGGTAGATTTCACTTTTTATTTTAATTAAAAATTTCAATTATATGCAGTAAACCGGTGTCCGCAACTATACAGTAAATAAGTTTAACATTGGTGCTAAATTTTAAAACCACTAGATTCTACTGAGAGCAAAGAAACACTTGGGAAATGCTAAAAACTGCCTTACGTTTAAACAGTTAGATACCCCGAGCCTGCTCTAAACAAGTTTCAGCAGTGAGTTATCGTTCATAACACCGACCCCTAGCGGCAATTGAAAGGCCTACTATAGGAATCTACCATAGGTTTTTACAAATTAAATAGAACGAGCTTTTATTGATACAATGTAGTTGAAAATTTTTAATTTTCTTCTTAAAGGTGAGTATTTTTCAAAATTCTTTACTCATCTTGGTTTTGTCGAAATGTAGCGCCGAAAAATGATAATATTGCAGAAAGAAAGCACACTTAAGGGTAGGATATCAAAGTATTGTTTAATTTTTTAAATACAGTAGTAATGTAGTATATTATTTCTATGAAAAGGAAAATTCTATTGCATTTACGGTTTGAAACGTTAAAATTTTGCATTGGGTTTAATCTTTCACGATTCTAGATTTTAGAAGGTAACTCTGAAAGAAGCCACTTATTAACACACAAGACAGTCAAACAGATGAAAAAAACCATTATCATCCCGCGCTAAAGAGTCAGAATATACAAAAAATACAAATTACACAAGTTGTACTGTGCCCTTGTCTACGTTTCTGCAAAGAGATACTGCTTTCAAAAGAACGGAGAAAAAACAGCTACGATTGGCAAGAAACAACAAAAAAATCAAATGGGAATAGTTGTTATTTTTCAGTCATGAATATGTCAAATTTCTATTAACTGATTTGTGTAAATTATGTTTATGTAAATGAAATAAAACTCAAATAATGTAAACAAGTACTTTTAAAATACATTTTGTTGTCTCTCTACACAATATTACATATGGCAATGTGACCTTAATTTGTGCGAAAAACCATGTGAGCTTAAAAAGTTCGTTGATCTTATATAATGTATATAAATGTTCTAAATAAATGACAATTTCTTTTCTAATATATACGAGGGTTGTCCCAAAACGTCTTAGACGATGTTTCTAATTTTTTAAACACGCGACCAATACCAACCAAATTTTGCATAGACATAATATATTCAATGTTCTTTAAAACTGAATTTTTGAATATATATCTTTCATATTAATAATATTAGGACGATTTATATGAAGGCCGATAAGGCCTTTCGGCGCACGAACAAAATTCGGAATAATTTACGCAATTAACTTTTACATTTGCTTTTATTTCTTTAGTACTATGTAATACATTGAACTGAAATTTTAACCACTGAAACCAGAATCAAAATCTTAATAATATGTCAAAATTCCATATAAATTGTTTCAGAAACAGACGATTGGTGCCATGATTTTCATAGTACGTTGGAATTGAGTTTGATGAAAATGACGTCGTCAAACGCGTAACCGACGCACAGCGGTGTAATAAATTGTATTTGATATATGATTTATATACATCAGAGACGGAAAAAAGAGTACAGAAGTGACATTACACACCAGATTTTAATAAAGGAGTTAATTTTAAATGACACGATATTCAATGAGAGTTTTCCCTCTATACCGAAAGTGGTTACGGCATGTAATAAGTAGAGTACTGTTTGTTAAAACGCAGACAATTTTTGGGAACAATCTTGACCGCGAATGACGTCAAAAAATGTGTATTCTCTAAGGCTATCTTTCTACTAAATTTCGACTGAAATTTGAATCTGATTTAAAAAAACAAATAAAAAACAAACGGACGGTAGTGAATTTCAATAAGTCCCTTACTCAAGAGTGGTCTATCGCTTTAAAAAATATATTGAATGTTAATTTACGCGAGTGAGGCAGACAAAGAGATCATGATGTTATATGTATGAGACGTAATTTACGTTTGCTTTCGTGCGCCGGTGTACACTAACATTCTTTCTTTATTTTTACATAATTTTCTTATTAGATGTGATATCATCATGAAACTTAAAATGCATGATCATAAAATGTTACTTTTTGCTATGGCAAGAAAAGAAATTTATTTAAGCAAAGAGAAACTTAACTGTTTTCCATGTCTACGACTTTTTGCGACAATCCTCGTATATATTGACATGTCATGCTATGAATATAATAAAGGAGCTGCATACATGTAATTAGTGTTCAACGGTTTCTTGGAAGTTCTGGTCTTTGCAGTCTAAGCATAGGCTGCGAATGATGAACTCAATTTAATTTAAACTTCAGAATACGTTCATGTAAAATCCAAAAGTTTTCACAAGGTATTTTGTTAATGACAATTCACAACGAAAAAATTGGAGATCCATTTTCATTGAAGAAATAGTTCTGTGTAGGGATGTCAAAATATAAATTTTCCTTAGTCGAACATTCGATTGCATTATTCGAACGATAGTCGACTATTCGAAGCATTTTTTATAGCACGGTGTTTTTGAAAGCTTATTAAGTAAAATAAATTGGAAAATTGAAATAAAATGGAAAATGGGAATTGTAAACACACACTATCCACACCTCAGGTGATTTTGTTAAATAGTGTTTGTTCAATTAATGATTGCCCAAACTATCAAAATGCCTTTTATGTAAGATTATTGCTTTGATAATTATCTAAGTTTAAAAAACTTCACGGCTAAGCAAATATTGTGTGTTCCTAGGAATTGAAATTCCTAGAGGTTATAAATATAATTGGTACAATTCATTTAATTAATTTTTAAACTCCAGTATAACGCTGCATATTTACTACAAAAACAAAAAAGTCAGTGATTGAGAAATAATTATCGCGGTATGCAATTACTGTTTTTTTTTTATATGTACAATTTGGAAAATAATATTTATATACTGTGACTGTGTTTGAGCTCTTATTCGTCTGAGGACGTACACTACGAGAGGAAGGACGCATTTTCAATTTTGATATGAGAATTTCATTATCACCTTCTTTACTTGCATTTATTTAGTATTCGAACGTCGTTTCATTAGTCGATCGTCGGCCCATTCGACTGATAGTCGAATAGTCGACTATTCGTTGACATCCCTAGTTCTGTGTAATATCAAAAAAGTTAGTTTTCAATTGTTGTATGAAATCACTCGCTTTAGTATTATGGACTTTAAAAAAATAGAATTTTCATTTTTTTTAAACCTCCTTTGAAGTTTTCTACAACGAAATAATAACACGTCTAGAATATGTTGTAGTGCAGTATTTGTGGAAATTCCCATTTGCAGCAGGTAATATTTTTGTAACAAGTCATGATAGCAGTAGGTTGAATAAAAACATGGAGGTAACGAACAGTATTCAAGATAAAAAGTCCATAAAACAATACAAAGTAAGAGCAGAGCAAACACAGACCTCCAAACATCAGAGGTGAGATCAGGTGCCATTGAGGAGTGAGCATTCCCTGCCGACCGGTCGGGTAAACGTCATTGTTATTGTAAAACTAGAAACTTGGTACAAAGATTTTGTGATAAGGCCAAAGCAGAATATTTTAATGACAAAATTGAGGAAAACAAAGACAATCAAAAGAAACTTTGGTCCTGCTAAAAAAAAACCTAGGGTATCAACAAAATCAAAAAACAGTAATATTAAAAAATCTATTAATGAAGAAAATAGCTTTGAACATGAAAAAATTGCAAACCATTTTAATTCTTATTTTACCACAATAGCAGCTAAACTAGTCAGTCAATTATTTACTCCAAAGGGCTTATATAACTCTTTTTAAACAGCTGTTAAAAATTTTTATGAAAAGAGGAAAAGTTAAAAAAAAAGGATTTTGTATTAAAACATGTATCTGAGAGTTTTGTTTTAAGGAACTAAGTCAAATTAAAACATCAAAAAGTACAGGATTTGATGGTATCCTTGCTAGATTTTTGAAAGATGCTGCTCCTATTATAAAAATACCTATTACATATTTAATTAATATGTCAATATGATAGATTAAAACCTGAAAATTATAGGCCCGTAAGTATTCTAAGTATTGTTTCAAAGATAATGGAAAAGGCATTTTACACCCAGTTAGAATCTTTCCTCACTAAAAATAGATTACTTTATGAATTCCAGTCAGGATTTAGAAGCTCTTTTTCTACCGACAGTTGTTTATTTCACTTAACAGATGACATAAAATCTAAAACAGCTAAAGGGTTTTATACTGGAATGGTTCTTTTAGATCTTCAGAAAGCCTTTGACAGAGTAGACCACAAAATTTTTGTGAGAAACTCCACGTTATTGGTCTAAAATCGGTTGGGTGGTTTAAATCTTATCTGTCCAATAGAAAACAAGTTGTAAATGTTAACAACGCTTTTTCAGATGTAAATCATATTTCATGTGGGGTAGCCCAAGGCAGTATCCTTGGACCTCTCTTATTTTTGGGAGTTGAACTATGTTCAATCTCTCTTGGTCATCACGCATTTAACATGCGCAGTAATTTGTGTATATATCATATAGATCCTGAATTGATCTTATTTTTATTATTTGAAATGTAAGATGTAATGGCTAGTGTGTCGACCAATTTACTCCGATGATATTTAACAGAAAACTTGCATAAACATCCGCCACAAATAGTTCATGTCATTTTCTCCTGAATTGATCTAATTTTTATTATCTGAAATGTAAGTAAATGTAATGATAAAGTAATCTTATTTTGAATATTAGATTTCGTTCAAAGTAAAACTAAATTATAAAGAACCTCAAATGTTTTTCGTAATGGAACTCATTTTTAGCGTAGCGTCATTTATATACACTGAAAGAGATACGAACGACAACTCAACAAACTGAAGGCAAGCGGTAAATCTAGTCTTCCCGATGCCCGACTCCTGACGGTCCCTGATTATGGATTTTTAGCAATTTCTTTTTTACCGGTGCACAGAATTCAATCAAACTTTTCATGAACATTTTCTTGGTGTAAATGAATTCATTAATGCATAAAAACTTTAGGAAACGTGCGTATTTATTATTTTAAATCAGCAGTATCACCTGCCAAAAACCGGACTTAAATCTAGTACTATGTTATAAATGTTAAAACCAAAACGGACACCGATGTTTACGTAGAATCGCAATTAAAAACAACAAAATGAATCATATTTTTTTAAATAAAAGGAAAACCTCATTTACATACCAGTTAATTTGTACGCACACAAACTCTAACATATACCACTGTTTTTATGTTTGGTCATTAAATATGTGTTTTTAACTTGGTATTGCTTTTCTCTTCACAATATTAAAAAAAAAGTTCTGACGTACTCCATGTATAATGTTCGTGTAATTGAATTACAGAGAAGTATAACATAAAAAAACCTGTTAGCTCTTAAAAGGATGCTGTGTGAAAAATGAAAATCCACATTTTATTAACATTGATATTACTCCTGTGAAACTGAAATTTTCATAACACATGGGTAAAGGAGCTAAGGAAAAATATATTACAAATTTGAAGATGAACTAGAGGTACTGTGAGCAGTGAATTATATAAATGATCAACCGCCTCTAATATGAATATAATGGCAGTGTCCCTGTTTTGCTATGGGAAACGCAAAATAATTGTGTAGGATGGAAAAGTAATAGAAGGTGCACAAAGGCAATATGTAATAAAGATTCTATGAAAATTTCATTCAGTGGTGTAAGAGGAGTAGCGGATAAGAGATGGGTATATTAAAGTGTAACAAACAGATGGACGGACATCCCGATTAATAAATACCCTCCCGCTTTTCAAGCAGGGGGTATAAAAAAAAGGACTAATGTAATGTAGGCATGCATTTTTTTTGCTATTCAAGCAATATGGCAACACAAAAAATGAAACAGTTGTTTTTTTTTTTTTTTGCTATTCAATGTCTCTGAATGTCTTTCTCAAGATTGTTGCAACACAAAAAATCTGAAACAGTTGTCTGTATTTAAAATAATAATATGTTGACGGTGCGACCGTTAGGGCGAGCGCAGATACTTATACAGTTTTCATTTAGATCGGACTCGTCAAACCGCACGTGACACTGGTGCGTTCACAGTTATGCCGTTGGTAGGCAAAAGTTGCTGTTGGTAAAATTAATTACCACTGGCATGCCACTGGTACCAATGTTTTTTGCCAATGGTATATTTTTCTGCAGACAATCTAGAGTGTGGTAAATGTTAGTAATGGAATCAAAATTAAGTGTAAAAATTGTGTTAAATACTTAGGAGTTTGTTTAGACAATTTAATATCTGACGCAAAACAAACCAACGACTTACCAGCTATTATCGATTACATGGCAAAAAGCTAGGTTAAAGAACAAGATTATTAGGATGTGTCACCTAGATCAAGAGTAAGTGTTACTGAATTTGAGGTTTTTTCACAAGTGTGATATAAACGATTTTTCCTCTTAGCCTTTTTAACCTTTTTAATAAGTGCGTAAACAGTAGGCCTATATATAGATTCGCATGTCCACGGGCAAATCATAGACAACATGGTATGTTGGATTTTGACAATGATTATTAATAAAAGGTTAATATGCGTCATAACAGAGTAGATGGTTGATACTTATGACATTTAAAGTACCATTAAAAGTAAGATGCTTGCCATCCACGTCAAAAGTGAGTTGTATCTCAAACGGCCTACCTGGATTTCTTGACGCCATGTTTGTTTATCAATCTAAAAGTAGCGACGGCGTCACGTGATGGATGTATTTAAAAATAGCCATTTCTCTCCTAGCAGGAATATAAATAATTATAATTTGATAACCTTATAACGCGTCTAATTTTTATGGTGTAATTTACAGTATTTTCGTAACTTTTATTGGTAAACAAAATATATAAATTTCCCAACCTTTTTAAACTGGCGCAAGTTATAGTGTATATTACTTTAAGAAAAATGCCAAAGAAGATTTTTTATACTAATAGATTTATAACTCAATTGTTCTTTCTTCTTATACAATGAAGAACTTGTGTTTTAGATGCTTCTGCATAGTATGATTAAATTTTTAAGCCATCTCGTTTATAGCTAGTATACTATTTATTGTTTATATTAAGTATATTATATATGTCGTATGCCAGTAATTTTGTTATATGTAAAAGGACCCCATTGGAAATAAGCCATACTGGCTTTCATGGAATATCCTTGGGTTTAGGCATATCTAATATGATATATTTATTCGAATTATATAAAAATAAGATTTATTAATCGATTTGTTTTATAACTTATCTCTTAAATTATGTATATTTACGAGGAGAGTGATCAAAAAGTTCGCGAACTAATTGAATAACTTCCATAGAAGAAACAATATTTGGTTTCAGTATTGATTATATTTTAAATTAGTTCTCTCCGATTTTAATGCACATCTGCCACCGTTCTGCTCATGCGCGAATCGCGTGATATAGGCGGTCACGTGACCTCCTCCGTAGCGTTCTCTCACAAAAGCTGTAAGATTTTTCTGAGTTTTATATTTCTTTCCATGTAAGTTAATTTTTATAAGAAGAACAATTTATTTGTCAGAAATGGTCACTTCTCGGCAACAGAATGGGTGTATAAGAATATCCTTTCCAAAAATAAGAATGGCGATCATCAAAACCCAAATCTTCTGTCTCGGGAGAGACGTTCATTCAAGGCGGAAAGTGAATGGGGGCCTCCTTTTTATCATATCTAATATGTTTAACATCTAAATTAAACGATATCTTAGGAATTTAATAATCATATTATTGTTGAAATATTCAACTATTTTTCAAAGTGTAAATTGGAGGTTTTTGATAGCAAATTGCTCAATTAAAAACACATTGCATTTCAAACTTGCTTTCACTGGGCAAAATAGCAAGTATCATTTTTAACCATCTGCCTTCCTTCACTAAAACGATCAATCCAAGAATTGATTGAATTTATAGGAAGTCATTTGTCTTAATAAACTATGTGCAAATTATTATATGCTACTTCAAAGGGATTTCTAAGATATACCATAAATTTTACAGTCGTTTGTTGCACGAGTAAGAACTGAGGAAACCTTTTTTCGTCACAAGTGACCTACAGAGTGACGTTATTTTCACATTGTGACGTCACAAACAAGGAACAAAACTTTATTTCGTATATGCTATTTGTACAACTTGTGTATTGCTATGTGTGTACCAATTTTTTTCTAATTTGAATTGTGGTTTTGATAGTTCGAGAACTTTTTGATCACCCCTCGTATTTATAAATTTTTATACTGTGTTAATACTCACACCTTAATGTTCTTGTACATTGCTCAATGCCTATACCTGAATAAAGATTATTATTATTATTATTGTCGGGTACATCGAACAGACCTTTTTTGACTGGAAATTGAAAATACATTAAACTCTGAATTGAAATATCTTGATTCTTAGAAAGTGAACGATGAATAAAAGGTTTTAATTTTGTACTTAAATTGCACTTTCCCTGATGCATTTGCCTTATAAAAAGATATTTTTAAAAATCATCACATGCTTTTTGGTGTTTAGGGCATAATTATGTATGGTAATTGAAAAATAAAAATTGAAAAACTGATGTAAAACTTTCATTAAAAAGGTCTAATCGTATAGGTATTCTACTGTGCCCCGAGCTATTCACTTCACATTAAAGTATTCTGAACGAATTTACTGAAATGAGAATTTAAATCCATCTAAAGAAATAAATCAAAACTCTATTTCTATTTTTAATAGTCTACGTGTTATGTTTACTTAAAATGATCCTAAAATAGTTTTGAAGAGCATTTGGGATACATATCGATTTCTCGACTTTGAACTTCTCGAAATTCCCAATTTTTCAAAGTAAAAGTTCCTTCGGTAATAGATACTAGTAATTTCTTTATTACGAGCATATGGCGTTTATATCTCTCAGTTGATTCAATACACAAAACCATGCTCTACAATTCTTTTAAACGGGGTAATTCAGTAACGAGCAAGATGAATCAAGAATATCAACAGTCATTATTTTGCAAGCTCTGAGGTACATATGTATACAATGACCTTGTCAGAAAATACAATATATCATTAAGACAAATGCTAACTGGCGTTTTTCATACTAATTGTTAGGTGATTATTTACACACCAAATTGACGATAGATTTGTTAATCCCTGATCATGACAAAGAGCACACGGCAAGTGTGACTGATCGGAAGGGAATGCTCACTTATCGATCGTACCTGATCCTATCTCTGATGTTTCTGTGTTTGCTCTGATCCTGACTTGATATGATTGAATGGACTTTTGAGCTTGAATACTTTTCGTTATCTCTGTATTTTTCAAATAATCAAAATAGCGTTGTAGACGTATGTGTGATATTACTCTGTTATACTCATATACCCCAGGTATGGAATAGATTTCTGCGGTTTGACACCGCACGGGGCAAGGCAAAACTATTTTCCAATATCATCTGCACTTATTTAAAAAACGGCTGCTAGAACAAAAGGATAGGCGTTAAAAAGAAAAAATTAATTCTGTTTGGTGTTGTTCCAGGATCCTTTCTTCATATTAATAACACCTATGGCGATATACGTAAGCACGAGAAAGTTGCAACGTGCCCCTATGTTATTAAAAAACGTGTAGTTTGACACTTTTCCTTGAGATAATTATGATGTTATATAACAATGAAATTGCATGGTAATCTCCGTCAAAGATGCTGCATATGCGTGATCAGAAGATGAAACAGACAAATCCAAATATCAAATGATGACCGGCTTATAATGTTTTTATCTAGAGCTATAAAAAATAACGGAACATGATGTGCAAATATTAAAGAATCTGTTAATGTTAGATACGTACATGGGATTTCATGTTGACCTTCTTTGTGTTTGAGATATATATATCAAAACAAATGAAAATCTTTTAAGCTATGTTAAGATAAATGGGGAATTAAAATATTTTCTTTATCTAAACATTAGCAATTTTCAAACATAACTTCGAATTTCATGAATATAAGCAAAAAAGAGGACTCTGTAACGGTTTGATGTTTAGACGCAGTTTCCTGTCCTTTAAATAGAAATAAACCTTTACCCAGATGAATCCGTACAAGAACTTAATCGTTTTTTTAAGTTTAAACGGATCGGCAGAGGATAAAAACATCTTTAATTCCATTGGGAGAGAGTTTGAAAACATAAGAATTTCTTTATTGTTAAATGCTTATATAAATAAAATAGATATAATTGATAATTTAAATATTTTAATAAAAAAATTATTTGGAGACGCATTGTTAATACCTTTTTTATATTTACTCATTTTTTTTATCAAAAAATAATTTGTACAAATGTATTTTTTTAAATGCTATATACTCTTAAGTATATATTCATGGCCCTCTTGGAGTGTTCCAAATAATTAGTACACAGTAATAGTATACGTTAATATAAGTATCTAGGTATCAAAGCATACTAAGCTATCAACATAGAATTAGATATCACGAAGTGTATAAGAATCCTAACGCATTCATAAAAGTATACATGTATTAAATATTGTTTCACAATGCTTACTAAAAACTGGCTGCACTGAAGGTGGTGCAAAATTTAATATCCGTCAAAAAACGTTCAAAACAGACATCATAATAAATAAAAGAATTTATTTCTGATTTATGAATCTGATTTCTAAGGCAAGGGTCAACACAATTTCTTCAATCTCCGTACGATTATGAAGACGCCCATTTCTTATAGATTTTATGCATAGTCTGTGCATGTTTGTCTATTGTTCCTCTTTTAAGAGGGATGGGTGGTTGTGGCCATTTTGGATTATTTTTTATCTTCTTTACAAAAAGAGCTCCTTATAAAGATATACAAAAATGATCAAATTCTAAAACTAAAATGTATGAAGTTTTTTTTTCTTTTTCCTAAATGATAGCTTACAGCTTAAGATATCTTAAAATTATCATTACTAATTTGTTAACCTTAACAGTACATGTAGTTGTATGTGTTGTGTTAAAAGATGATTAATGGACAAACATGAGATCATGGATTGAAAAAGAAAAATTGCTTCTCTTTACACCCACTCTGGTTGTAACCAAGGTCTGAGACACCTTGAATATTTTAAATCTCTTCGTGATATCTTTTCTTACGTAACTTTGTGAATACTTAACTGGAACGTGACTTGTATATAGCATGGTTTGAGCTAACACGGACACTGTACTCGAACAAATATGGACAGATACATATTGTTAAATTTAACGTTTAAACCTTTCTTAATAAAATATAATAAAATACAGACAGTTGGAAAATATTTATCCCGTTTTTAATGCATGTCATTGACATTCAGTCTAATTTTAGACCCATTCGTAAGATGTTATCTCCACCCCTCATACATTCTTACCCCCGGTTATGTTTAACCAAGGGCAGATACATGTAAGTGTAAATTTTCTGTAGTTTGGAAAACAGTAAGGACAAAAAGCATAGAATTAATTTATTGTATTACAGTTTAAATTATTTCTAACATTTATATTTGTTGCCAAATCGACAGACTTCTGTAGTAAATATGCAAAAGTGAAATTGGGTTAAGATTTAAAATCAACAGAAGCGACAGAAAAAGATCCGAACCACAGCGTTGAGTACAGTCGTCCTTTAATTTATGTGTACCCTATGTAAGGAACACATCAAATCTATACTTATAACTCAATAAATTTTGCAAATAAACTTCAAAACTGTTGTACCAATATTCTTACTAAATCCCCAGGAAAAAACTAGGTATAGGGTGATGTCCGTAAACTATATCAAGATATCACTCGTAAAGTAATAATCGTTAATTTAACTAAATGTCTACATCCAAACTCGAAATAGCAAAAAAAGAGAGTGTTAATACTTCTGGTTGGCGGATCTAAGTTACTGGTATGTTTAATAAATAGTGTTTCATTATTTCATAAAACATCACAAATAAATAATTCAATCAAAACTTGATTAAAGTAATATATAAAAAAATAACTGTGATACTGTAAATGTATTACATTTGGCGATATATTCCATATAATGTCAAGGAGCACCTGTTAGTATATAATGTATAACAAAGAACGACAGATATCAAAATAAAGCTGCTTTATAACATGTGACGAAAAAAACGCAATTTTTAATTTAAAAAATAAGGGGACGATTATATGTATAATCATCTATTTACTAAACTATTTATGGGATTTTGAAGTATTTCTTCATGCTATAAGCCTATATGATAAACTGTCAATAGGAAGATGAAATACACTTTTTGGAATAGTTGAGTCCGCAGTTATTTATTTTAATCAATTTCCCACGTGCATGCGCGAAATTTCATCTAGTTATATTTAAAAGAGCACGTTTGCTATCATCATTCCCAATACAATGCAAGGTCTGTCGAAAGGTCTGTCAAAATGTCGAGGATCAATAATAACCTTTAAAATTAAATGAACTATTACACTTATTTTTTGTTGTTGTTGCTTTAGACAGACATCTTATTATCATTACAACGATAATATTGCCTTCCCACAAATTTTTATTAAAATAAAAAATTTGGTGATAACACAAAATTTTCTATTTCAATAAAAAAAATTGTAGGAAGACAATATGCATTAAAAATACAAAATGACATTGTACATGTCTGGTGTCTGTTTTTTATTACACATGTATGCATGTAAGACATATAATAATAATGATTACATGGAAAATACACAGATGGTAATCTTACATAACCATACGTGTTTTAGGAATTTTTTTTTTAACAAAAACATATAGTATCCACAACTTTAAAAGAAAAAAAATCCTCAAAGAGAAATCTAAAATATCACAAAAATTATGCAAAAGGTATACAAAAAATGTTAAGTAGTGTTTAATTTCAGATAAATATTAAATTAAAGTTAAACACTTATTGTTCAGAGAGGTATAGACACACTTCTGCTGATCTGCAAACCCCCTTAAGGGGGCCGACTTGGGTTTTATTGTGTGAAAACTGCAATTATTATAGTGAAACTCTTCATTTTTATACCATATATAACTTACATTAACTCCAGCGTACATGTCAAGTTTGAGGTAAATCTACCGCCCAGGTATTTTTAAGGGACCGTCTCAAAATACAGTTACATTTACTAGAGGGTGATATAGGAAAGTGCCACTTTTCAGCACTTTCAAGCATATTATACAAATACTACGATAGACTTTTCGTTAAAACTATAATAAATAATGAGTAATTCTATATTGTATATTATATGCAAGAAATACACAATTCTACCTTCTTGTTACCAGAGGGGGCATCTCAAAATGCAAAAAATTAACTATTTTTTTCTTGTTTTTTTAGAGTACTGCAAAATATAATAGGCACAAGAGATTTATATGAAAAACATAATAAAATATTGGAGATATTCTTAAACTTCTATGTTTTAAATTTCAAGAAGGCTATGTTCATTACTTTTTCTTTAATAACATTATTATTACCCATTTTTTAAGAGCTTCAGTTTATCATAACGTCAAAAACACACTATAACGACGTCAACCTACCTATCAACTGCAAAATCGGTTAAAACATCAGTTATGAAAAAATTGTAATTACATTTTGAAACCTGTTATTTCTTAAGTTTGTTTAATTTTATTAATCAAGTGAAAAAAGTTGCTTTAAAACAGTAAGTATGCTTTATTTTACTATGATGCACGAAATATTGCGCAAAGAAAAACAAAGTCGCCCCCTTTAAGTATTCGCCTCCTCCCTTTCTCATTACATTCTATGCAGTTCAGTTTCTTGGGATATTTCAAGTCAGTTTTTGAAAAAAAAATATGCTTTGCTCATTTTGAAGAATTGTAATGATAAATGACAACTCTATGAATTGTACGTCTGAATATTTCTGTCTGAGTTACCTTGTACCTGGTGACAGGTAGAAGATTCAGGTAGAAATCAATGATTATTCACCAAGATATATATAAAGGACAAACTGCTTTCCTAGATGCTATTTAGCTCGTCGTTTTCCCCATAACGATACAGATTAATTAAATACATATAGACGCTGAAATAAATCCGATTAAATGTAACGTCTCCATGGATGCTGATACTGCGACCCTAGATAACAAATGAAATGGAGAATACCACATTCAATAATACAACCTTCACCTCAGAAGTGATTTACAAGATACAATATCTCCGGATTATCTGTTTTATTGTTACTTTAGAAAATGTGTTAGCCCTTGTCATTTTGATTCGTTCACGGAATCTACATTATCAAATCCGGACCCTTTCCATTTCTTTGGCCTGGACTGATTTTTTGGTTGGAGTCCTTATTATTGTTCCTACAGACAGCAACACAAATCTTTGCAGGATTCATCATGCTACTATACTGAGTACATTGACGACGTCATTTTTTACCATCAGTGCAATCTCTACAAATCTTAGTATTTCGTTGTTGTTTCCCATGCGATTTCAGAGTTTAACAAGTCCCCGATTATACCGAATCGTCTGTATTTCGTTGTGGATTATAAGTTTTGTTTTCGGGTTCTCACATTTAGTTGACAAAGGATTGACTCTGGAATGCTACAAACCTATGTTATACAAAACTACAGCACTTAAAATACAAACTTTTATTTCAAGTTTCTTGTTACTTTGGAATATCATTTCATATATGTACATTTATCTTGTTCTTCGTAAAAAATCAAAACAAACTAGACCAGAAGGTATCTCCGAGGAATCCGATGAAAGACAAAAGAAGGAGATAGTCCAACGAACAGTGAAACTAATGGTTTTCGTTATTGTTTTTATCGTCTGCTATGCACCACATGTGCTCTTGAATATTCTTCTTCTCATCCTTGAGGGAAAAGCGTTAGAAAGAGTAAGACAGTATCGGTATCTCGATAACCAATTTATTGTTCTGAACAGTATGATCAATCCATTCCTGTTTGTATTTCGTTTCCGAGAATGTCAAATCCAAACATTATCTTTACTTTGCTTTTTTAACAAGAAATTAGTTGGAAAAAAGATTGCACAATTACAAGCACAAATTGAAAAATAATGTGGCGTACCGAACAAATGTGAATAAACTTCAATGGAGCAAATTCTTTAGTTAGAAAAAACTGTAACGCTACATGTCGTTCTTAACAGCACAGTATTGAATAAAAGAACTTTTTTCAAATCATCAAGTGGATAAAGTTTTGAAAATAAGCTGTTTTTCATGAAATAGTTATTAACAGACATATTTTTGTATATGGATTCGAATCCACTACGAGACTTCCTATGGGACCTATAAAACAAAGGTCCCATTTTGCAGTAGGCAGCCAAAAGCTTCCTCACTGCTCAATGCCCCTATGTGTCGAGTATAGGCCAGAAATTACAGTCTTGGGAAAGTGGTGGCGTCTCCATATGAGTGAAAATTCTCAAGAGGGAAGGGAAAAAATATTATCAACATTGAACATATAGATTTTTGGCTCTCAGTTGATTGGATTCACGACTGTTTGCGTTGGCCTCAGGGTGTGCATGTGTGCATGTTACATTAGGGCTTATATATGTACAGAACAGAAAGAAAAAATATCCTACATAATACGAAAGTGTAAAAAAAAAAAAAAAACGCACACACACATTTGATTGTTGTAAAAATATTTATTTAAAAAGTCAAACGTCTGATATATTTGAATACTAAAGTGTCCTGAGCTAATCACTTCACACTGGAGTACCCTGGACGAATTTTCTGGAATGTGAACTTAAATCCATCCTATGATATAAGAAGTATATGTAAATATAAGTATACAGCGCAAAGAGGACTGAAAATCTTTCGGCAGAGATGAATTGATAGTGTTTAAACATTTCAGCTCTATTTACGAGAGAGAGAGAGGGAGAGAGAGGATGGCGATACCTTGATAAGTCCAGGAACTGATGACCAGAAGGTAACATTTGGAATAGCCTCTTTTCCTCGACTTTTGCGTACACCCATTGTGAAAACGGTTCCTGCTACCAGATATACCACAACCAAAGCTAATACTCTACCAAAAGAGGTCAGATTTGTTAGGAAAAACACAAAATTTCACAACCTTCGTATGTTTCAGATAAATCTGAGGAACTTTTCATTGCTGTTTCTTGGTATGAAGCAAATATTTTAAGGTAAGCTATATTTGTTCTGTCAGCAAATTTTCATAAGCGATTTCTTTTAGGTATTTTCCGCCTCATAGCTTTTACATAGTTCAAAGGGGAAAATGCATTTATTTCCATTTATTATGTTTTCAATTTCAATGTTTTTCAGTATGCCTATTGGAAAATTTTCTTCCAAATGGTATTTTTCTTTTGAGTATGAATTTATATTTTTAATAACAGCCTTTGCAAAAACCAATGACGTCACAAGAGAATAAAATACCCCAACAATACCTTAACAATGATATTTTATTTCAAATTTAGTATATCATTGAAAATGTACTGACATAATTAACATGATTAACAAAGAAATTAATTCAAAATCATGGTGGAAATACTTACGCTATACACAAAATAGTCCCTACGCTGATACCTGATTCATCGTTTGACCCGGATGTATTTGGTTTAGGGTTAGGCGTTGGGCCTGTCGGACTTGGAGGAGGTCCTCCACCACAACCATTGGGGCAGGCGCATTTAGTAGTCAATGAAAATGCCTGTCAATTATAATCAAATTATTAATCAGACAAAGGATTCCTCGAATATCATTTTCAGTCTCGTAACTTGTCAATTACATTAAGAGTTATCATTGTCTTAAATATTTACAAAACAATGTGAAAGTTATTGAAATAAGTCCCAATTCAGAATAAACACGATAGTCACCAATGGTCATTATATTCTTGATAAGGATATAATAAAATAGCGCTTATACGTGTAATCGTCCTAATAGAACGATTATTTGAAAATAAAAACTGAACAATCTCATATAATACATTGTTGTCATTGAAATGTCCCCTACTATTTCATCTTATCATCAACAGGAACAGGGGACTCGAACTAATTTATGTGATTAATAATCTTTCTGTTGTCTTCCTGAATTGTTGAAGATTTTTTGGGATATGCCGGTATTGCTTTCTCTACTCGAGGCTCCTTATATCTTTTTAATAATTTCTCGAAGTAAAAGTTCGTACGACAAACAATTTCATAAAACAAAAATATCAACAGTTTCGTTAAAAGTCATCATTTCGCAAGTTCTTCGGTAGATACACATTACCCTATCAGCAAATACTCGTACAATATTTAGCATTAAGTCAAATGCTGACTGACTTTTTCATACCAATTGTTAGACCTTTATTAGCACACCAAGTTGTAGACAGATTTTCCCGTTATTTCCTGATCAATACAAGGAGCACACGGCGGGTGTGACCGGTCGGAAGGGAATTCTTACTTCCTCATGGCACCTGATCCCATCTCTGGTGTTTAAGAAGTCTGTGTTTGCTCTACTTCTAATTTGTTTTGATTGAATGGAAGTTTGATTGATTGATTGATTGTATATTGTTTAATGTCCCTTTCGAGAATTTTTTACGCATATGGAGACGCAACCACTTACTGGTGGAGAGCTGCAAACTTTGTCCTATACTTGGCATCAAGGGCCATTGAGCAGGGAGGGATCTTTTTCGTGCCAGCACCTACTGCGACACGGGGCCTCGGTTTATAGGGTCTCATCCGAAGGACCGGTCTCCACGTCCCACAGTGGGATTTGAACCCGCGACGTAAGGATTGACTCCTTACATGGCGACTCTAGAGCAGACGCTCTAACCACTGCGCCACGTGGGCGACGAATGGAAGTTTGAGCTTGATTACTGTTCGTTATATATTTTTCAACATGACAAAATGGCTTTCAAAACATCATTTTTTTTATACCAATTTGTTTGGATTTTCAGTAATATCAGGAACGGAATTGATTATTGTACGATTGACAGCGTGCGTGGTAAGGCAACAATTTCATTCAAATAACACCTGCCCTCGAGAGGAAAGGACGTTTTAAGTTTTAAGAACGTGTGTCCAATCCTTTTCTATTGTAACATCTAAACAATAAGACATGTTCAAATCAACACCTGCTCTTAATTAAAATCGATGGAAAGGAGTTGAAATAAAAAAAAATATAATTTTGTTTCGTTGTGTTCCTGGATACTTTCTTCATATTAATAGAACTGGTTGTGATATAAGGGAGGATGAAAATGTTTCATAAGCATGCCCCACGTAATCAATAACGTATAGTTTGACACTTTGTCTTGAGATATACTTAGTAATTATGAAATCTTTGATGTTGATACGAATAGTTAATGCTAAATGTAGTTCTGTCTTTCTCTTGTGAATTTTCAAAAGAATTCAGCTTTTTCAAAGCTCTGTATTACTAACTCTTCGAGCCACATGTATTCTGTAGCAAGTTAAATTGGAGATATATACCGTATATGCTGTAATAAACGGATGATATTATTGGATGAAATATGCATTTGAGCTCAAAAGTCCATTAAACATTACAAAACAGGAACAGAGCAAACACGGACCTCCAAAACATCAGAGGTGGGATCAGGTGCCATGGAAAAGTGAGCATTCCTGCCAATCGGTAACATCCGCCGTGTGCTCCTTGTCGTGATGGGGATAGCGGAGAAAATTCGTGGACAACTCAGTGTGTAAATATTCATCGTTTTACTAACAGTGTAACAGTTTGCCTCATTAGGCGTGCTGAAATTTCGTATGCTGATCATCATTTTGCTCATCGATTCGATGTTAGATTTCAATGAAATCAATACTCATTTGCATATGAAACACAGAAGCTAGCAATACCACTGGCAATATTGACCAATCGTATTGAATGATTGTTCACTTGTATTCAGTAAACAACAAATGGACAGACAAAGCAAGTTTTACATCCCATAATGATGATAGTGATAGCTACATAGTATAACAGTAGCAGAGTAGCCTTACTAATTCCATTCTTTAAATTTTCTTATGAGTATCTAATTCCCTATCCGGTTATGCGTCACCGGACAAATAAAATACGTTTTTTGAGGACAGAAAACGGGCTTTGACTGACCACGTGTTGCTGCTGTCTGCAAATTAGTGTCGCTCTGGTAAACAATCATTCAATGTGATTGGCCAGTATTATCGGGTTATTGTATTCTGAGTTTCATTGCCTGACGTCACGGCGTCAGGCAGTATAAGGATTGATATTTCCAAGATCCGAAAATGTGCGACCATATCTAAAGAGCTAGATTTTGTGCGAGCTGATTTACATTGGAATTCTTTACCTGCATTTTAAAAGAAACAGTTTTCAGAAAAAAGAAAGATATTACTTATGCGAAATACTGCAGTATTTACTTCCTTTAATCTTTTTGCATGGAACAGATTATTCCATATTATTTGCCGTTTCAACATGTCCGTGTATCCTTTTTTCTGCATTTCTATACTACTGGATCAGTCCATATACCACAACCAAAGCTAATACTCTACCTTCTAATACTTCAGAAATTCTATCTACAAGTTTTATACCATTCTTTAAAACAACATATCGTATACATCAGTATACATGGTATATGGACATGTAACACTGAACAAATGTTTCTAATTTGTTTACCGATCCCGCGGTTGGTTTATTCCATATATGGACGAGTCCAATAATAATAAACAATGCAGTTCAAGCCATCGTCTCCAGATGCATGATCTATTATATGTCTTTGTTCAGATGCACAAGATAAATAAAAAAGTAGTGAATAATCTTGGACATTTCTTTCTACAAAGCCTAACTATTGAATTTATTTATTTCATTCTCAATATATCATGTATTATATGATAGTGTCATCACCCTTCCCTTTTAAGAAAAAAAAAATAATGAACACATATTACTACTGTTGACTTCAGAGGAGAAAATACACTCCAACAAAATGTGTTTTTAATTATATCCATCTTTTAAAATGTTCACAATGCGTGATTTGATAACAGATTTTATAACAGGTGTTACAATGTAGCTTAAAATCAATTTAGATCCAAGGGCAGATCACTCCACTTGCAGACCCCCCCCCCCCCTTCAACTACAAAGTTCTTTAGTATGCAGTGTAGAGATGATTCATCTACAAGTTCAGTAAAATCAAGATTTCAATTATATAAGGTTCTCAAAATATAAAGTTAGGATATTTTTTAAACCCACAAAGTATTGCTCAAAAGGGTTATCATTCTTCATGCAGATAAATTGATTGATTTAGTCAGACAAGCTTTTTAAAAAGCTGTTACTTGTATGCAAATTAGTATTGATTTCATTGAAGTCAAACATCGGAATCAGAAATGAAAGTCACGGGTATTTCGGATACTATGACCTTAAAAACGTAGAGCCCGTGTCAAGGTAGGCGCTGGCACGATAAAGAACCCTCACTGCTCAATGGCCCTAAGTGCCGAGTATAGGTCTAAATTCGAAGCCCTTCACCGGCATACGGTGACGTCTCCATATGAGTGAAAAATTCTCGAGAGGGGCGTTAAACAATATACAACCAATCAATCAATCAATCAATCCAATCTATGAGTAAAATGATTATAAGCACGCCCCATCAAGCAAACTGTCACACTGATAGTAAATGATAATAATGGCCTAGCTAACAATGGATTTATTGTTTGCAGTCCCCGGATCCTGAAATGATTCATAACTGTTAAAGAAAGCATCTTATTGTTTTTATAAGTAAATACATACGTAGTTCAAAGAGCTGACTTCACCCATAGGCGCAAAATTTGCAGGCTGTCCCGATTGGTCACAAATCAAGGTGACGTCAACGTTCCTGTCAAAACCCATAAATTTAAAATAATTGAAAATAAATAGGCCTATGTGACAAATCTATATGATAACTCACAAACGTAAAATAACATTTCACTTACAGAAAATCTGGGAGCAAATGAAAAATATTGTCAAAATAAATAATTTAAGGGAAAATGTTGCACATTTTGCTGACCCTTCGAACAATATTTTCTGCCTTTGGCTTTCGGCAAAGCCGGTTTTTGGGTCCGACGAAACACATGTTGCCTTTGATCTCAGTCACGTAGTCCATGTTTAAAAATATGTTTGTATGGCACGCCAAATTCACAAAAATGAGATAATCATAGTTTCACAATTGATAAACTAGGTTTATCGACTGTAAACTATAGTTTACAAACCGTAAACTATAGTTAACGATTCGTTAAGTATAGTTTTCACCTGTAAAACTATATTTAACGGTTGTTAACTATAGTTTACGAATGTTAATTTAAGTTTATCTGTCTGTAATAAAGCGTTAACATTAGATTTTGTTGATAAACACAGATTCACGTTTGTAAACTATAGTTTACAATCGTAAACTATAGTTAAGAGTTGTTAATCATGGTTTCACAAATTGTGAAACTATATTTATCAGATCGTTAACTATAGTTAACGGTTTGTAAACTATAGTTTACAAATCGTGAAACTGTATTTATCAGATAATCTATGTTTTGCGATCGCAAATGATTGTTTTCGGTGTTAAGTATAGTTTACGGTTGTGAAACATAGATTATCGCGTTAACTTTGGTTTACAGATGTGAAATATAGATTAACGTTGTTAACTATAGTTTACGGTTTGTAAACTATAGTTTACAACCGATAAACCTAGTTTATCGATTGTGAAACTATGATTATCTCATTTTTGTGAATTTGGCGTGCCATATGTTTGTCTTCTTATGACTCAGAGTAAAATTTTTGGATTGACAGGTGAGAAAATTCTTTTCCCGGAAAATTTCAACATTTATATTTGTTGACAGGATAAGGGGAATATAAAAAGAAATCGTGTTCTAGAATGACAAAAAAAGTTTTGAGTTGGGCCATTTTAGTCAATTGGTCGAGAGAGGGCAATCAAATATATATATATTTTTAAAGATTTTCTTAATGATAATAATATTGACCGTAAAATATATATGAAACAACAGTATGATATGCACCTTGTGATTCCAGTTGAATCTGTGGAGCTGTAGAGAAAATGAACGTTGGTTCCATCAAAGATGTAGGAGGTGCTGGTGGCGTCCCCAAGCTGGTATTGAAGCGACTGGTCACCGCTTATCTGGCAGGCCTTTTAAAACAGAAATTATACACTGTGCACAGGCCAAGCTAATTAAAATCAGATGTTAGATCCGCTCGTATACTCGCTACACTAACATCTAACAACATCCCATAGACGGTCACACCAGAGGTCAAATTCGGAACACCTCTAGATTTATTGGCTTCAACAAATATACGATGATTTTTGCAGGCGACGATTTGATTGGTTGATAGAATTTTAACTCTGACATGACCCTCTATGGGATGTCACTCGGAGTTTCTCGGATGACTCGTACCTCGCACATAGTCTCGGAGTCAAAGGAGTTCTACCATATTGCTGATTCAGTCATTATTTTGTGGCACACTCAACAGTTTTTTTCTTGCTTACAAAGCCTACTTAAATGAGGTTGTAATCGAAATCTGTTTACGATAAAGAATTGCATTAATTATGAAACATTTTCGAAGAACGTTATGCAGAGCGAACTATGAAATGAGTGATAAGGCAGTTTCCGGCGGAGAAATGTAAGGATCTGATGCGTAATCCTCCACTAATCACATCCGAGGTTTGAATTGAGCGTAGCGGAGTCAGCCGAGGATTGCCGATTGATGGGATGTTGTTAGATGTTAGTGTAGCGAATATGCTTTTCACTCTTATGGAGACGCCACCACTTGCCGGTGGAGAGATGCAAACTTTATCCTTTACTCAGCATTCAGGTCTATTGAGCAGGAAGGGATCAATTTCGTGCCAGCACCTACTGCGACACGGGACCTCGGTTTATACGGTCTCATCTGAAGGACCGGTCTCCAAGTCCCACAGAGGGATTGGAACCCGCGACGTAAGGATCAACTCCTTACTTCACAACTCTAGAGCAGACGCTCTAACCACTGAGCCACGCGGGCGATTACATAAATTGGAATATTCAAGATTAAGCTAAGCGCAATAATTGGGCATTCAGTTGTTGGCGGCAAATATGAGGTCAGCTTATTTTAACTATTCACGTACATTATTTAGGAAGGGGTTTGTGTATACTGTACGTAAGTTTTGATACTTACTGCGGCATTCATACAGGCGCCTTCAGTGAATGAGTAACATGGATTATATGAGTAAAAATAGCCATCGGAGGCAAAACTGTCAGCAAACCTGAAAGGTAAAATTATACTTGAAAAACAGAATTAAAAGGGGAGAAAAAGAAGGATTTCATAAGGTGTAATACAGAGTAACAACGGCTCAGCAAGCAAAACATCAACTCTGAATAATTTAAGCATATTAAATTTCTAAAAAGCATGTTAGTCGTAGAGCACATTTACCACTTAATTCAAAACAACAGCAAAAAGTTTAAAAAGTAAAACAGATTCAAACAAAAAGATTTCAGGAAATATTGGACGGTTGGATCGTTCCGGAATTTTTTAAGTTTATAACCATTTTCAGGGCCCACAAATGCTTTAGATATCAACCCTTTATCTTCACTCCTCACAAAAATAAGAAAAGTGGTGTAAACAAGACACAGATTACAGGAGGAACTTTAGACGTACTGTGCACAATTTATTCTAGAAGTGGTGTAAACCAGACACACATTACAGTAGGACCTTCAGATCTACTATACTATAGCGTATTCTAGAAGTGATGTAGATCAGACTCAGATTAAATGAGGAATTTCAGAGGTACTATGCTACAGCGTATTCTAGAATGAAATATATGGAGATAACGAACAGTTTTCAAGTTCAAAGGTCCAATAAACAATACAAAATAGGAACAGAGAAAACACGGACCTCCAAAACATCGGAGGTGGGATCAGGTGCCATGGAGGAGTGAGCAATACTTGTCGACCGTTCACATCCACCGAGTACTCCTTGTCAAATGTATCGGGAAATATTGGGAAATTCTGTCGACAATCAGTGTGTAAATAATGGCCTTACAATTAATATGAAAAACGTCAGTCACCATTTGACCCAATGATGAATTTGCTGACAAGGTCGATCATATACCGTATACAGGTGATGAAGGTATATATTGCTGCATAAGTAAGGGAAGATGACGATTGAAAAGTGGACGTCTAAAAGTATATCATAAAGCTTGATTGTTAGATTACATGACCATTTACCATTAACGTCTTTTTCAAGTAAAATACCCGAATATGAAACAGATGTGTCAGACTCTGTGGTATCTTTTATCTCAAGCTCACCAGGATATATCGTAGCGATATAAGAACAGAAATAACCATTGTTAACTGACAATACGTCGTCGACATATATAAATGTCGAGTTGAAGGCCACAGCTAGTGCTTTCTTCTTTTCTTGAATAAGATTTTGGACAAATCTTGCTTCATAAGCAAGTCTGCTTATAACGGGACGCAACTGGTATCCATGGGAATACAATAGATTGTTGAAACCATTAGATATTGTCCATCAGAATTTCAAGCATTTTTTAATGTCAATTTCAGAGTATTTGTATGTATAATCAGAATGTTTTTAACAAAATAATTTTGCAAATTACCAATGACAATGTAAGTTGATTTACGATTTCCTTTTTGTTTTTTAACAAATCGGCAGCTGCCAATGATATCAAAAAGACTGGACTTCAATTTTTTTCGTGGGAAATGGTTGTGTATCAAGTTGCAACTTCTTTGAAATAGAAGGGACGTAGGATATACCAGGGGTGGTCAAAAAGTTCGCGAACTAATTGAAAAACTTCCATAAAAGAAACAATATTTGGTTTCAATGTTGAATATATTTTAAATTAGTCCTCTCCGATTTTAATACACATCTGCCACCGTTCTGCTCATGCGCGAATAACGTGATATATGCGGTCACTTTACCCCTTCCCTCGCGTTCTGTCACAGAAGCTGAAAGATTTTTCTGAGTTTTAAATTTCTTTCCATGCAAGTTAATTTTTATAACAAAAGCAGTCCATTTATATGCAGAAATGGCCAAATCTCGGCAATAGTATGGGTGGATAATGATTATTCTTTTCCAGAATGAGCATGGTGACCATCAAAACCCAAGTCTTCTGTTTTTTGGAGCGTCGTTTATTCAATGTGGATAAAGAATGTGTGCCCTCTTTTTATCGTATCTAATATGTTAAAAGTCTAAAGTAAACAATATTTTAGAGATTTATTAATTAAATTATTGTAAAGATATTCAACCATTTTTCTAGCTGTAACTTTCGCAATCTTGCATTGCTTTAAAAAAAGACACATCTCTCCCTCAGCTTGCTTTCGCTGGGCTACAAAACAAACGTCATTTTTAACCATCTCCCTCCCTTCACTAGAACAATCAATCCAATTTATGATTGAACGTCTGGAAAGTCTATTGTCTTCGTAAACCTTCTACAAATTATTATAAGATACTTCAAAGGAATTTCCAAGTTATACGTTAAACTTTACAGCCGTTCGTTGCTCGAGTAAGATTGTGAAAACCATTTTTCGTCACGAGTCACCTACACATTGACGTCATTTTCACATTGTGACGTCACAATGATGGAGAAAATTATTACTTTTCATATGCTATTTATAGAACATGTGCATTGCTATAAGTGTGCCAAATTTCATTCTGATCTGAAACTTGGTTTTGTAAATGTAGAGATAGTTCGCGAACTTTTTTATCACCCCTCGTATTAATGCGTGGGCAGGTGAGATCCCGCAACATTTAACTAAAGTGACGCAATAATTACCACTATTTATATGGAAAAAATTAAGATAACGATCGATCAAAAAAAATCTACAAACAATACAAGTAACTAAGTCTATAAACAGGATATAAAACAGATACCCCCGAAAATTCCTGAGGTGGGATCAGATATCTATAGGCGTAAACATATCCTGTTGACCGTACACACAGACGAGCCCTACAAGTTGACCAGGAAGACAGTATATTTTTAGAGTCAAGGTTAGTATAAAACTAAAGGCAAAAGAATTAGTATGAAACAGGCCAGCCAAGAATTCGTACACAGAGCATGCTCTACTGAGTGTATTAAATAAGATGGGAGATCATGTAGACAACAACATATGCAATAGAGGTTATGTTAGCACTGAGCTCACTAAATGATACCCCCTCCCATATGATTATATATAATGGCAAATTCATGTTTCGCTATGGAAGAACCAAAATAAGTGTCAGATCTAAAAGTAAAACAGGAGGTGATCATGGCATTATGTAATAAAGAATCTGAAAGATCATTTGAACTTCATTCAGTGGTATAGGAGGAGATGCGGATAAAAGATGGGTGCCCTTCAATATTATAGTAAGAATGGCAGAGTGTCCATGTTTTGCTACGGGAAACCCAAAATATGTGTCTGATTAAAAAGTAAAGAAGGAGGTGCACAATTGCATTATGTAAAAAAGAATCCGTGAAAGTCTCACTAAATTTCGTTCAGTGGTATTGGAAGAGTCGCGGATAAGAGATGAGTATCCTAGAGCGTAACAAAGGGACGGATGCGAGCGGTGATCAAAAAGTTCGCGAATTATCTCTATATCTACAAAACCACAATTCAGGTTAGATTAAAATCGGGTACAAACATAGCACAGGAACTTGTTTCGGTACTATTTTTTTAATCCATAGTAATAAATTAATAATAACACCATTGTGTTATTATTATATACTATGGGTTTAAAATTTATAACCGAAACAAGTGCCTGTGGCACAGTCATAGCCATACACAATTTCTATTAATAGCACATGCTGTATAAAATGTTGCTTTTTGTTTGTGACATCACAATATGAAAATAACGTTACTATGCAGATCACTTGTGACAAAACATTGTTATCTCAGTCGTACTCGTTCAACTTTAAAATTTGTGATATATCTTGGAAATTCTTTTGCAGTAGCGTATAATAATTTGTACACAACTAATGAAGACAGATGACTTCCTAGAAATCCAATCAATGAATAGGTTGATCGTTTCATTGAAGGAAGGGGGATGGTTAAAAATAATAATTGTTCTGTTGCCCAGTGAAAGCAAGTTTGAAAAGAAATGTGTTTCTAGGGCAGTCCCACAGTAGTCTTATAGCGCTCCCAGAGCAGTTCCAAGGTAGTTGGGACTGCTTTCTGGCATGCTTGAGTGTCAGGTTGGATCTGTTTGGTGCTGTTCACCCTCTTACTTTTCAAGCGGGGTATGATAAGGAAAGTTAATGATGAAAAATCTTATGTCATACAAATTAGTTGCTAAATGGCCACATATCGTCAGTTATTCAGTAAAACATCCAAATATGAAACGGTACAAGTTTTATGAATAAATTCTGCTTCATAGCTTCATGTATATAAAAACAGGTCTGCTGAGAAGAAGCATAATTAGTGCTCATCGGAATTCCAACAGTTTATGTGAAGACCTAAATGTAGTATTAGAAAACTACATAATTGTTGTCAATGAAGAACTCTTTATTCCTTTGAAAATCGATTTCAGAGTTCTTGTGTGTAAAATCAGAGTGATTTTTAACAATGTCTCAAGAATCGCATCGTAATTTGACATAGTACATGTACTTTTTCAAAGATCATTGATACAGATTTATGATAAGAGAAAAATTCAGCCAAATATTTCCATTCACTTCTTCTATAAGACAAACTAGACCCAATGTCAACATTTCCTTGATGCCTCTGTTGACCTCTTGACCTCTAATGTACTTGACTACAATCACAATTAAGAAAACACCCCCATCGTCATGAAAAACAGGTAAAGAAGTTCAATCATGTGTATGTATAAATGCTTACAACTAATTTATGACACTTTTTTAAAGTCTGTTATACCAGCATATATTTGTTACACATACATATCACTGTATACAAAGTGCTAATCGAAAGTCTACTTGATTTGGATCACTAGCTATATTTGTTTGCGTCATTCGAAGTTTCTGTCTGCACATTTAGGCAAAAAATGTGCTTTTATATACGTTTTCTTACTGATAATAAAACTACTTCAAACAATATGAGACTTCTTCTTGGTATATTTAAAGATAATCATATTTTTGTTTCATCTACCCCTCCATAAACATCGGTAGCACGCGTTTTTCACGCATCTAATGGTCATTTTTCGACTAATCATCCACTGGAATGGACTGTTGACATTATTTCAATAAAACATTTATCATGTTTATTGTAATGTTTAATATGAATCTTTATCAAACGTAAGCTATCAAATTCGACCACAAGGTCTTCTTTATAGCCTGGCAATTACATCAAATATGCACCTACCCAACTTTTCCAGAGCTATATTATGTTTGCGTAGAAAATATCAAGAAAGCTATCTTTGTTGTCATGACAGCTATACTTTTTTCGAGTATACATATAGTATTTAGGCCTGGTGCAATTATTAAAATAATTTATTGACGTTACTTTGTGTTTCCAACAGTACTGTACAATATTTTCTTCCCAAGACTCCTCTTACATTTCAACAATGGCCCAGTCCATCGGAGGTCCATGTGTCATATGCTCACCTTGAGCATTTTATGCTCAATCGGTGAGTGTGATACATATGTATTTATATAAATTATAGAAAAAGTAGTGTGGCCTCTTGGTAAGTTACTTAGGAGAGTACAAACACACAGGCACCTGACGTTACTTATTTTTCTTTTAATAAAATAAATTATACCCCTACCTTTAACATTTTGAACCTTTCGTGACAGTATCTTTTTTAATTTCTAATGGAAGCAACTGTAATGACGTTTTTATTTCGTTAATTTATATGTTTAGTTTTATTTTTTCATTCCGGAATAAAGGATTGCTCAAGCATAAATTTCTGGATGGTGGACAAGCTACATTCTTCCATATATATTCTCATTTTTCCTATCAACTTATGATAGTCATTCATAAACAAAAACATACCAAATTAAGAATTTTCATGTTGCTCACCAATTTACATGTAATATTGTAAAATTTTAAAGATCGATTTCAACTCTTAGACTTTACATATATACATGGTTTTGTAAATATTTAGTGGTATATATATGCATTCAAAGTTTTGATTTGATAATTTAATGATTAATTAAAACGCATTCAACTTCAAATCTTAATGCCGCTTCGTTCATTTACTAATTTCAATTCAGCCAAATAAGTGTTAAGAAGAGATTGCATGAAATATTTAAAAAAAATTCATGTTATAAAAAGAAAACAAATGGTTACCACATTTCTCAAAGAAATGCATGGATCTTTTTTTCATAGAAATCATACCATATCCCTGAAAATCAGTGAACTTCCGTAACTATATTCTTTTATCGTAGACTGACTGTTAAGAGTTTGCGTTTCTTGGGAAGGAGGGAGGGGGGGTATTTTGATATGGTTACTTTAATATTCTTAAATTTTAGTGAATTTGAAAAAATTATCAGGTTTTGATCCCCTAACCTTTATCCGCTTTTCTGGATCTGTCTATGGGGATATAATGCCAAATTTTAATTAAACTTTTATCTTCATAGATTCTGTTTCAGATTCTTAGTTTTAAGTTCTGATGTCTGATGATAGTGTGAAAATAGGTGAAATATTACATAAGTTGCATTATAATCTCTTTATCATAAATTTATAAAAGAGAGAAAAAAGGTGTACAAGGCGAGGACAATCACCCGCTCTATGACGGAAAAGTTTTATTTTTCTAAAATTATTTTGTAGGTAATGTCATCTTCAACATATTAGATTCATATATTGTTCTGAAAGGCATATTGATTGAAAATTGTTTTTAGACTTATTTAGTCGAAAATGGGTACGTTTATATTAAATGATTCTAGCAATAAAGATTTATTTTTGAATGTGAACGGACCAGGTATTCTAGTAAATGCATTGTGTTTTTTTAATGGCGTCTGAACCCATTCTATCTAAAAGTTGAATATTTCAGAAATGAAAAAAAATGAGGATAATGAGCATTGATTTATGTCAAAAAATATACAAACAATACAAACATGTGGGCAGGGCATAAATACGGACCCCCCCCCCCCCCCGGAATACCAGAGATCCAGAGATTGGAACGTGTGCCTAGAGGAGTAAGCATCCCTTGTTGATCGGTCACAAACGCTGTGAGCCCTATGTACCGGGGGTATTGATTAAGTGAATGGAACATTTCGTAATCAAATTTAGTATAAAAACAAAGGTCTAACAGTTGGGTGAGAGAAGTAAGCCAAAAAAAAAAACGAACCGAGATAAATTAAATGATAGGTTGAAAAACCTTATTTGTCTCAACAAATTCGTTTCTTTTTAAGCAAACTGACACACAGACAACAAGAAGACACCGTAGCATATTGTGGTTAACGCATTCAGTCTTACGCCTATCATGAGCTTTGGAAAAAATTCGATTAGTTTGTGAAGCCCTTTATTCCGTTTTACATACCTTTAAAACATAAGTAAAATTATATTACGTGTATTTATCAATAAGTTATTTAACGACATAAACTTGAGCCAGTGTCTTTGGATTATACTCCCCCTATATACGGCTTCATTCTTCAAGAATTATTCTACTCAAATCAAACATAGCATTTCTGTAAGAATCGTGACAAAACGCAAATCAAGTATCGCACAAACACCAGCAATGATAGCACATTTCATCAAATTCTATATTTATTTATTTCTGTTTAACTTCTTTCGACTGATAAATGTTTCTCTTGGGATAATAAATGCCAATACCTTTTTCAAAACTGTTTAAATCGCAATAATTTTAACAAAAAACAATAAATCTTAATTTCATGCAAATCACAAAAAGGATCCGAAAAAAGTATAGCCATCGCAAAAATATGTTGCAAACATAGTATAGCATTCACTCAAAACAAGAATAGCCCAATTTCTCTAAAAAGTGTAATTTATAGAAATCATATGATGTTTCGTGGGTGAATTGAGGCGAAAACTAAGATACAATAACGTTTACAACAGAATATAGTTTGAAAAAATTAAGAACAATTGAAATAATGCAAAATGAGCGAAAATCCCATTGTAACTTAGTAAATGAGAATGGTATCGAATTTCTAACTTGTTTCAACTTAAAAATTTTCTCAAATAAATTTACATTGATTCTATAAAGGTATAATAAGTTTTGTAATTTCTTAAAGTTACTTTTATTCATATTTTGCCTGCAGAATTTTCTTTTTTACCCATAATGCATCAGAGTACCCAAAGCAATATAGCAAGTGATCCAAATCAAGTAGATTTTCGATTAGCACTTTGTATACAGTGCATATATAGTGTACAAGGTGTATATATCGAATTGATAAAAGTTGAGTATAATTTATATCACATATCATCTTACATATAAATATCATAGGCGGAATAGAGGGCGCGGGCGCCTTAAGTGGTCATACAATACTTACGCAGGGGTTTGGTCTTGATTGCCTAAGGAAGATAAATCTATAAGACTTCCATCATCCATGGAACACGAACACTGATCACGATAAGTACAGGATTGTCCAAAAGTTACAGCAACGAGCGACGATACCAAAATTACACAAATGGGCAGCAGTTTAAAGGATTCCATAACTTTACAGCTTAGACAACACTGTCACTTATTCCTGAAGATAATTAAGATATTAAGTAATTGAACTATGCATCAGATATTCGTAATGTGATAATCATGGGTATACAGCGTCACGTGAATCGTATATATCCATGTCGGAAAAGATTTCGTTATCTGGCGTTTTATCAATTGACCATGAATTTAATTGTAAATATAAATACGATAATCTAAGTGAGTTCCGGGTATATTTACAGTTACTGATGTACTGTTAGTACAATGTACAATACAAGAAAAGCGTTAATTTTTGCTGAGGACAAAGAGAAATATGAAGTACAAATACAGACGCTCCTGTGTGTACCAGACGCGCCTAAATGTAATAGACACAATTATTTATAATAGACGCACTTACATGTACATAATGTAATAGACGCACATACATGTAATAGACGCACATAGAGGTAGAAGGTGAGACTACTGATGAAGGGTCATGGTGGTGTTTTGTATATAAAAAATTGCGATTTTTTGCACGTTCTCTATATAAACTCTTTTTTTTTACGGAGAACCTGCCGCAATTATAGCTCCAACATGGCCGACATGTAAATCAGCACAATGAACATTTCTTCATCAGTTATGCCATTCCGTATATTTATAAATTCTTCAAATATTGACAAACGATATTTCATGTTTTATTAAAGTTAGCATATGATTTATAGAGTCTCATCCAAAGGACCGGTCTCCACGTCCCACAGTGGGATTCGAACCCGCGACGTAAGGATCGACTCCAGAAAGTAGACACTCTAACCACTGCGCCACGCAGGCGACTTGAATGAAAAAGTTACCTGTGCATCGTTAAGTATAGTACTTAGAGACACACAGATGTGGGTCCCCCGACAGAAGCACAATATACACTTGTATACAAGTTCATCTGTTAATTTTTTTTAAAATTGTTGTTTATATCATTCTTTAAATGTGTGTGGGTGGTAGGGGAGGGGGTATATAAAGTTCCTGTCTATCCCTATTATTTTACTTAAGTGTCAGGAAATTGCCCTTTGGGAGCCCTGACACGCTCCGGAAATTAACCAAACTTGCATTGAGGAAAGGGATAAATTAAATTTAATAAAGCAATTAAAAGGGAAAGTTTTGTAGTGTTTTTATTCCTCTATGTATTCAAAGTGTTTACAAGAGAAACGTTTCAATAGAAAACTAAAATAGGGTAAAAGTTTATAAATTGCTCTGTTTTTCAAAACTCTTTTTCCTACAAAGGAGGGAGGGGAGGGAAGGGGTGGAGGTCATGTGAAAAATATCAACGGGTAATATTAACGCTTGTTATTCAATAGCAAACTGTTTGAAAACAACTTCCGAAGAAATATGAAACAAACATATTACAGAATTATTAATCATTTATTTTTCTAAAATACAAATTGAATTGTAAAATAAGAATCTTTAAAGTCCAAGAAAATGATAAATAAAAGTCCATAAGAAGCTTAACCACACATGTACAGTGTATATTTTTTACAAAAACTATAGACTATACAATATTTCCATTTCTTATTTTTGTCTCTGTGATAACCCTTTGAAACTTAGCGGATTTAATTTCTTGATAAATCTGCCGGAATGTAAATTAGGCAGGTCGAAAGGTCAGGTGCTAAGGAGGCCTAATATGCATGCAAATCTCGTGCGCATCTGTCTCTGTGTCTGACGCTAAGGATGCAAAATATGCATGAAAATCTCGTGCGGCTGCCTTTGTATTTGACGTCAGTGGGCGAGGTCTACTGAAAATTGGCAAGGAAGTCCTCGTGTAATTTAAATCTATGTTTACATTTTAAAAATATAAATCTACAATTTTATTTCACAATGAAATAGAAATATAAGGAATCACAATTTAGTTCGCAATACGATTATGTAGGGACATCAAGATAGTGGGAAACATGGGATAATTTATGCATAACGGGCTTCGCCCGTTATGCATAAATTATCCCATGTTTCCCACTATCGTTGATGTCCCTGGCATATTATACGAACTAGACAGTGATTCCTTAATTAGACTCCACAAAAATACAGCACCAACTCCACAAGTATAAAAAGTATAAAAAATAATAATGTTGAATGATTGCACTTGAAAAACAATGAAGCAAGATAATCGTTGAGACAGATAAGATTTTTGATCCTAAATATGTAAAGACAGATTAGGTATTTGTTCCTAGATATAGTCAAACCTTTTTTCTCAAACATAATGAAACTAAGCAAAACAAGATATAATATTCATGGATTCAAAATATTCATGATTATAATATCCATATTTGAGATACTTTAGTTTAACAGTATTTAAAAATATTTATATAATATATTTACACATACAACATCCTTCACTTACAACATCTAGGTAGCTTTGCAGACACAACACAACAATCTGTTGGAATCTTCATGGGCACATATTGTGCTCCTATATTAGCTGCCTTTTTTTATTTTAATGAGAAAGAATTTAATGAAGGAATGTAAGGCTTATTTAGAGTTATTTAAGATGCTAAAACAGAAAAAAATTGCACTAAAATTGTATGGATTGGCAGCTCTTGTTATATATGATTAAATACATTAATTTAATTAAATAATTAATTTAATATACTATATATTAATCATATAATATGATATGGGATTCTTTAACAGCACTTAATACTCTGTAAAAACAATAAAATCAACAATATAGGAAAAATACTATCTGTGGAAAAGCTAATAATCTTAACTGCCCTATTCTATGGCACTTCTTTGTATTTAATACAGGCAGTGATATCACATTTAATATCTTCACAGGTAAAAGGGTATTTAAAAAAACAGATTTTAAAAAATTTTTAAAAAGTAAAAAAAAAAATTACAATATCCCTCCTCATTACACATTTATATTCAAAATGAAAAAAAAGTATTAAATACTTTGGTTTATGAATAATACTTATTTACAACATGATAATATATATCAATAGCATGTAAGGGTAACTTCCAGCACTAGTTCAAAACAGACTAAGGTGTACATAATAAATTTACTTAGTGGAGTGCATTGGTCAAAGGACACTGTATCTGACTAATGCAAGTAACTGAACTTCAGCAGTATTTAAAACCCTGCAATTTCATTCATGATAATAAGTCTCTTACATGCATGCAAAATTAAAATATTTTAAAAAAGTACAATTTTCTTAATTAAATTCATATAAAAACTTAGTGAACTTTCAAACAATTCATACACTCATAATATATACAGGAAAAAAAAAAGGTGGATTTCACACAATTTTTTTTGTAACAAATCAACAAAATGTACTTTTTGTACTTAATGATTCTGCTCATTGCTACACAATATCTTATATTCAAACATTTTCAAACATTTCTTGATCAATCACTTTAAAACATTTACTGCTCTCTTCTTTTTGTCATTGTAATATACATATATTTATCAAGTAAATATAGTGTTTACATTTTCTGAAACAAAATACCTTGACACCTATTAAAAATAATATGCATTGTTGAGGATTTTTTCTGACAATGACATGATATTAAATGACAAATCTTTTGTCTCATAAAACTGTGTAGAGAACAATATAAAACAAAACGGATATAAACTAGGAGACTTTTTGTTCACAGAACAATAAGAGGTCTTTCCACCTTCTTTGAATTTTTCAATTTAGTTTTATATATGACTCCTTAAAATTAAATTCCATGAAATAAATAAATGAATAAGAAACCAAAATTGTCTTAAAGGATAGAAAAAAATGAAAATTAAAAAAAAAGAAATGACCTTGACCTTTGACCTTGAGAAAATATTCAAGGTCAAAGGTCAAGGGTCACAATGCAATTGACGCAATGCTTCTACAACGTATAGTTTTCAAGTTATAAGGTTTTATATTAAGTACAAAGAAGTTAAAGGGAAATAACTCATATAAGGGATCATCAGATCCTTTCGCATTTATACAGTGAAGTTAGGCCTAACGACCCTTAAGACATTAGTGAAGGTTTGGTGTCTCTACGGTCTACAGTTTTGAAGTAGTAGCGATTACAAAGTTTTTCGCACAAGGGGCTATAACTTTCAACAGAGTAAATCTTCGGGGACAAGAATGAATTCTTTGAAATAAATAAAAGAGTACATATGAAAGATGCAAAGACTGATCGTATATGTTAAAAGACAAAAGAGATATAAAAAGAGCTTAATTTCTCATTTTGGAGTGACCTTGACCTTTGACCTTTGCATTAATTTCATGATCAAAGGTCAATAAATCTTATGCAGTTGGTCCCATGTCTCTATCACTTCTCGTTTTGAAAATTTTTAATTATTTGTAAAATTTAAAGACTTTCAGGGGCAATAACTCATTGAAGGAGTCACCAAATACTTTCGCAGTGAATAGATTCCAGAGTCCTCTCAATTAGTCGAAGACTTTAGTGAAGGTTTCATATTTCTATATTATTATATTTCATATTTCTAAGAAAATCAATAGGTCTTTCCACAGAAAGGTGGAAAGACCTAATGACTACCCGGTATGTGCATTATGTGGCCGAATAGACCAAGAGAGCAAACTCTCTCAATAATCTATTGACTAGATATTTTTTTTTAACTAAACAATATCAATGAATCTTATTTTCTATCTATCATAATTTACATTACCAATTTATTAATGCACAATATAGTCCTCAGTCAACCTGCTTTGCTGTAAATTTCAAATCACCTTGAAAATATGTCCCTATTTGATAATAGTTACCCCCAGTTTTCATCGCTCTCTTTTCTCTTTTTTTCAATTTTTCTAAAGAGCATATTTACAAAATTAGCAACTAAATCCCAAATAATACATAGACAACTAAGAAATGAGTAGAACTTTTCTGATATATTTAACTTGAATAATTGAAATATATCTGTTAATTTAGCTTTGAATTTTGCAGCTGAATCATAAAAATATCTAATATTAGATATCAAATAACAAATGCAATTTACAAATAAAATGAGATAAATGCCAGACACTGCATGGCGGCAGATAAATTCAAACACTTCTCTGTGATCTTTCTCCCCAATTAAAATGTACGAAACTAAAGAAGCACAATTCATTTTATCAGGGGAGGTAAGACTGTAGTTAATGAAACCTAATGTCATTACTTCCTCTATTCTTTGATTAATTTTGTCTAACGTTCTATTTGTTGGAATTGCATACCAACTGAGAAGTTCAACTCCCCGACTGAAATTCAAAAAAGTATTGTTAAAATCAGAAAAATTGATTATAGCCTTATCACAAAATATGTTCAGCGGTAAGGTTATAGCTAAATGTAGAACTGTCATGGATTGGTTGTTGGCTTCCAGAGTAAAAATATGGTGAAAATATTGATAAAACCCTCGCTGTCTCCTCACGCGAAGGTGCGATCCAAAGCCCACGTCTTTATTGCGGATCATATCCCGTAGATGGTCAATGTCCTGAATTTGTCGACTGTCCTGTAAAATAATTTGTCAAAATTAGAAGTCAGATTTAATTTGATTTTTTTTAAACAATGAGCATAAATCAAAGTATAATCTAAAAAATATTTTTTTTTTATATTCCATTCATTTCCTTTTTTTAAATAATGAGCATAAATCAAAGTATAATCTAAAAAATATTTTTTTATATTCCATTCATTTTTTTCTTAATACTATAAACCAACTTTTATTCGCATGCTAGAAATTTTCGCGAAGTTCGCAAGAGTCTCGTCATCGCGAATATTTCTCGCCGCAAACCGGTCCTTGAAGTGTATGTGTCTATTAACAACATATTCAAAAAAGCTTTGTCGCGAAAATAAATCGTCGCGAACTAGTTTATCCCTGGTAAATCGCAAAATAAAGTCGTCGCGAATAAAAGTTGGTTTACAGTATTATGAGCATAACTCGGAGTATAATCTAAAAATATTTTTTCTTATATTCCATTCATTTTTTGTAAAATAATGAGCATAAATCAAAGTATAATCTAATTTTTTTTTCATATTCCACTATAAAGCTTATTTTTTAAATTATATTAAATTTTTTAATAATCTGCAATGATCTATGCAGATGTGCAATCAATAAAATTTAGCTGATTTTTTGGGTTACACATAGCAAACATATGTCTATACTGATCATATAAAATCTATTAAGTTTTGCATTTTCTTAATTACGGCCTGACAACATGGTTCTTGAATATCTGGCGATCGTTTCACGAACAGGTCGTAGCTCGTAAACGTAAACTTGAATTTAGCACATGCATTAGTGCATTTCACTAAAAGTTATGATTTGCGATTTGTTTGTGAAACGGTTGCCTGTTTTGGCTCTTTTTTTTTCCTTTCTTTTTTTTTTTTTTGTAATCAATAATAAAATATTTATAATCTTCACTGTTTTTTTAATTTCAAAACTGTCTTGATTAAGTTTGAAAGATATATAAACAAAGAGATAATGACATAAGCAGTTCCAGAGTAGGATTCTACAGGAATTACAATACTCCTGAATCTAGCACAAATGCCTGGTTTTTATGTACCCCAATTTTTGTCAAGGAAACCTTTTTGATCCAGTAGCAATATTTCCAGCACAAATTCTTCCAATTCTTGGGACAAGTTGTATATTTTCGGGGGAATGTGTCAACTGACCTTAATACAGGTGTAGAAATACATCCCGTGTACTTACATGTATCTTTTCCTCCAATAGTATGTCTGTTCGATTTTCAATACTTTCTTCAGAATCAGAGCTGAAGACTTCATTTACATGATTTTCACTACATGCTGTGAAAAAGAAATATTTTTTTCAATAAAACAGAAAACTTTTCAATCAATGATATATATCAGTTCAATACATATCTGCAAATCTACACATATTATTCTTTGATTTCTTTTAACATGTTTAAATTTTAATTTCATGCGTTAAGTAATATAAATAAACACATTTTATCACACTTAATAAATACTAGAATGTTGCGATTGCTAAAATTACACGTTGCTAGCAATTCATTAAGCGCTACAGAGTTAAGGCTAGAAAATATTGTCGAGGCACTAAAATTACTTTTTGCTAAAATTATATACAGATTTTTATAGTCGAATTAATTACTAAATTTGTATCAATCGCATCATCATAACCATTTCGGGTCTTTCCGCCAGAGAAACAACCTCGAGTGTACAGTAAAACTCATTTAGTACAAGCATGAATATTGATAACTCATGGATACAACAAAGTTATCTTGGATTTCCAGTTGTATAAATTTAACGAATTCCTTATACAGATATAACAAATTCCAGATATAGCGAAGTAATTTTGCAGTTGCCAGTGACTTCATTATAACCGAGTTTTACTGTATTAACATCACATGATGTTCAAAATGTATACAACTTCCTATTATAAAGATGTAGAATAGACAGAGTTAAAAGTCCCTTCTGTGGTATATTTTAGGTAATATCTTTACATTCAATTAAGTTAAACTCTATACTCCACAGATATGAGGGTCCTCCCACATTATTCCAAAATTTGTGAAAAAAGAGGCTTAATTGTCATGACGTCTATGTAATACATTTGAGGCTGTTTTTCTGCTAGTCTGAAAGGCCGAGAAGTTGCAATTGAATTTACTACATCTGGCTAAAATAACTTTTGAGTAACTATGTAATACAGTTTATCTCACCTTCTCCTTCTAATTCAATATGAAGATCTTCCAGCCTTCCTAAATTCTCCACTATAGGTCTGCCTGAGGTCAAATCTTAAAAGAAAAAAAAATTTGTTTCTTTTTTTTAAACCGATATATCCAGCTGTAGATAATGAACTCTGTCATAACATTTCCAACCCTTATACAATTATTGCTTATTTAAATTTAAAATGTGTGTATTTAAATTTTTGGTGCTACTATATTAATCATTGTTTTCTTTTCTCCTTAGAAAATCCAGTCATTCAGGAGCATTTTTCTTCTCTTACTTTTTGAAACATGCAAAAGCAACTATATGCAATGAAAATAAATTGAAAACAATTTCCTACTAACCTTTTGTAAAATCACATTTTTCGTGGGGTCTATTTTTTAGGTTTAAGAAATATTGATTAGTGGGGATTTTATTTCATGGTTGGAGGAGTGATGAGTAGTAATATATATAAAATTTTACATTGGGAGGTGTTCTTAAGTTCATGAACTCCATGAAATTAAACCCCCATGATATTGGCGATTTCACAGAATATTTTACATTACACATGTATTTCGCATATAAAGTATGTTGATATCTATGGTATCAAAAACACTATAACATGGAAAGGGGGTTAAAAGCTGTTACATTAGCTCTTCCATTGGCAGTACCTTACACAATGGATAATACATGGATTCTAGAATATTAATCACTTTGTCAGTAAATTTAAGGCAGAGAATTTTTAAAATGTATATATAAGTAATGAATCTTTATTTTGGAAAGCTATAGTCTCATAATTGCAACAATGTATGCAAACAAACGTACATTACTCAATTTATTTGCACACAGCATTGCAATTACTGTATTTGACTGCATATCTTTCAAAAAATAAATATTCATCACTTTATAAATAAAAACATACCTCTTTCATTTCCAATAAGCCTGCTCTCTGTCTGTTTTAATTCCAGTTGATAAATACTGTTCCTTATCCTCTTCTTTTGATGTTGATCTTCAAAATCTATTTTAAAAAAATAAATAAATTATACTAAAGAAAGTCTAGACTAAAGAGGCATGATCTTGTGACAAAATATAAAGCATGATTTTTTTTATATTCATGTAGCACAATATAACTTACAGAACTGCACATATGATTATATAAAAATGCTTGGCCAGAAAATATATTACATGTAGTGATGTACGTATGATAAAAACAAATAATTTTATCATTACCTTTCTCCTCTTCATGTATTTTAACGACGTTGAAACCTGAAAATGTAAAGATAATTTTAATTCGTTGAACTTACATTTCTGGCGTACCGTATAATCCCTATTAAGAGCCCCTGCCCCTATAAGCGCCCCCTTAGGTCTTTCTTAATTGTCAGGAAAGAAGGGCCCCCCTGTAGAATGATTAAAATCAACAAGAATCGTATCAAATAATTAAAGAAAGTGAAAATGAAACTTATCTATTGTACAATTTCTCAGTGGAAAATGAATAATTTAGCATAATTTGTGTGGATTATCTTTACTTTAAGTAAAGTTAGACATTATTTTAGTGGTTCCTTGTATTTTTTCAAAAGATTTTTTGAAGTTAAAATATGACATTAAATATCATAAATACAAAAATACCCGCCCCTTTTTTTGCAATTTTCTAAGCGCCCGGGGCGGTTAATAGGGATTATACAGTATCTTTTTTTAATTCCCATCCAATTATTACTTCAAACGGAAACTTATCACTAAATACCGCAAATCAACTATTATTCATCTTTTCTTTTTTTTTTTTTTTTTTTTTTGCAATTTATCAGTTTGAAATCAACCTTTACAATAAATTTTCACAACTGAGGAAACATTCTCTACAACTACAAAGCAAAATAATAGGTTCGCAATGATTAATAATCTTGAGATAATGTAGGGCACCAAACTCGTGGAGATTTTTCGCACAAGAATAAAAGTTGGTTTACAGCAATCTGTTAATGTCAAATTTAACTACGTCGGACTACCGTATAAGTAGGATATTTAGCAAGGATTTAATTTTAGCATTATTACCGAGTGTGTTGAGATCGTTAAAATTTAATATCGCTAAAAATTAATTGCGTTTTATTTGTAATAGCTTAATTCTTAAGTGAACATTTTAAAATCGCTAAATTTGTATCTCGCTAAAAATAAACATAGGTAATCAGAGATTACAGAGCTCACCTCAACGAATGTTGTCTTTAAGTAAGGGAAAATCACACATCCATGCAAGTTTGGTCAACATAGGGCTTATAGTTACTCGGAAATAAGACCTACACCAAAAACTGCACCAAAAATGTTAACTTGCACCCAAAACATTAATCTGGTCATTCCTTCGCTGAAATTGCAGCATCTGAAACTTTGACTGGTACAATGAAACACACTAGAACCATCTTCCATGCATGTCTAATCAATATAGGGCATAGAAGTACTTAAAAAGAAAACGGCTCCAAAAAACTTAACCTGGGACACCGACGCCGAGGGTATTACATAAGCTCCCCCAACTTCGTTGAGGTCAGCTAAAAACCAATTTTCAAGTACAAATCGCTAAATTTGCGTCTCGCTAAAATTTCCTCTTATACGATATATCTTAGTACCTGAAAACTGACCTACCCAGTTGATCATTCAATGAACTTGATTATAAGTTAAGAAGTACTAGTTTGCACTATCAACTAATCCAGATATTTAGATTTTTTACTTATAAATGTTTATAAATGGAAAAATTTCATGAGATCTTATATTAGTGATAAAGTAACATTGTATTTATTGTGATTTCTAGTTGTTGTTTTTTTTTTTTTTTGGCTATATTTTATCTTTCATTACACTCCATTTGTCAGAAGTTAGCAAAAATGGAAGTTTGAGAGCAGATTGCTTTGCACATTTATGTAAAAATAAAGTTCTTGTGAATAAAAAGTATTGTGGAATATCACTTCAATTTGTGGGGGTCAGTTTGAGGGCAAGCAAACTTTTTATGGTTCCTGGGGTCGTTGTTTCATGGGTAACTCCTACATACAGAAGATTATGTAAGGAAATATGTTGTTTGAGGGGAAATAAATTTGTTGAAAGGGGTGAACCCATGAAATCCATGATCACTGCCCCCCCCCCCAATGACGATTCCACAGCAATTAATAGATTTTAGTAGAGTTTCCTCACCTCTACAGATGTTATCGACATTATCCTCAGTTGAGGGGTCTATTTTTTCTGTCAATTCAGTATCCTTCACTGGGGGGTCTGGCAATTCCTCATCTGGAAGGCATGTACTACTGTGAGGGATGTTTCTCTTCTCCATTTGGGGGTGTAATATTTCGACCTTCTCTCCTTCAGGGATGAGTTTACTCTCAGACATTTTATGAGTACTCTCCTCCTCCATTAGAGGGTCTTTTATTTCAGGCATTTCCTCTTCAG
>NW_026941322.1:122500-128863 GCF_032062105.1 Saccostrea cuccullata
CAAAAATTGCCCAATTTTAACTTTCAGTATGTTATCGGAAACACGGTTAAATAATGCACTTTGTTATCGGATAACTCGGTATTGGTTATCGGAAACAATGGTTGTCAAAGATTAGGGAAAAACGCAAAGAAACGACAGAAATCCGTTTGAAACCTAAATATTTAAACTGGCTTGCACGAAATTCTAATTTTTGGCTATAATTTGCCTCTTTTAAAAATATGTGACTTTTAAAATAAAAAATGAGCGCTTTTTTGGCATTTCTCACTGAAATCTGCATGATCTTGACCTGTTCGAAAATACGGTATAAGTTTTAAATTTCATTTCAAGGTACCGAGGTCGCCCGCGTGGCGCAGTGGTTAGAAGTGTCGATCTGCTCTAGAGTCGCCAAGTAAGGAGTCGATCCTTACGTTGCGGGTTCGTATCCCATAGTGGGACGTCGCAGTAGGTGCTAACACAAAAAAGATCCCTCACTGCTCAATGGCCCTAAGTGCTGAGTATATGAAATATTTTGAAGCTCTCCGCCGGCAAGTGATGGCGTCTCCATATGACTGGAAAATTCTCAAGAGGGCGTTAAACAACATACAATCAAGGTGCTGAGCGCATGGCGAAGGAACAGTTCCTACCCATTTTTATCGAGTTAGGTCAGTCGCCGCGGAGATTCAAACTCACAATCTTTCGAACACGAATACATTTATAAGTTTGGTATATACATGTAAAGCAATTAAAGAATTTAAACTCAAGGGTGGTTAGATGAATTTCCAAATAGGTAGTTAGACCAAAATATATGACATAGAATTCAAAATTTTGAGGAGAAAAGAGGTTGCCTTTAAAATATTACAAAATCGTAAATACGGATCTCTACAACATCGGAGGTTGTTTAACATACCAAGAAGGAATAAGAACCCCCTGATGAACGGTCACATCCCTCAGTGTGCTCAAATTCAATGTGTAGATAGAGCTAATGCTTGGAGGGGGGGCTTTTGCATTGCTATTGGATGTTTATACTGAAGCAAACAAGAGGCCCAAGGGCCTTGAATCGCTCTTCTGATAAATTGTACAATCTATCACTTCTATTTGAAGCCCCTAACCCTAAGTATCCTAAGACCCAAGTTGCATCAACTGACACAAAGTTTGATGATTCTTAGCCAATTAGTACTGAAGATATTTTTAATAATAAAGCTATAAAAAACCATAAGTACGTCACAGTGACCTAATTTAAGATTGAAGTTTTCTGAGGACTCATGATGCATTAATAGACAAAGATTGAAGATTCTAAGCCAATAAGTATTTGAGATATTTAAAAGTAGGTCACCGTGACCTACTTTTTTGTCTCCATTCTTTGAAAACCCAAGATACATCAACTGACAAAGCTTGATGATTCTATGCCAATAAATACCTGAGATATTCAAAAGTAGGTCACCATGACTGGTGGACATTCTCCGAAAACCAAAGATGCCCCAACTGAACGAAGTTTAACAATTCTAGGTCAAACAGTACTTGAGATATGAAAATATAGCCATAAAATATCAAAAGTAGGTCAAGGTGATGTAATTTTTGGTTTGCGATCCCCGAAAAACTCGAGATGCATCAACTGAAAAAGTTTGATGATTCTAAGCCGATTATACCTGATATACTTAAATATACCCATAAAATGTCAAAAGTAGGTAATCATGACCTACTTTTTTGTCTACATCCTTGGAAAACCCAAAATGCATCTACTGACAAAGTTTGATTATTCTAAGCCAATAAGTACTCAAGATACTTAAATATAGCCATATGTCAAAAGTAGGTCACTGCGATCTAATTTTTTGTAAACAATTTTCGAAAACCAAAGATACATTAACAGACAAAGTATTATCAGCCAATAAGTACCTGAGATATTCAAAAGTAGGTCACCATGACCTACTGTTTGGTCGACATTTTCTAAAACTCAAGATGCATCAACAAACAAAGTTTGATGATTCTAAACCAGTTAGTACCATAGATACTTAAATAAAGCCATTAAATGTCAAAAATTAGGTCACCGTGACCTACTTTCTGGATATATTCTCCGCAAACCCAAGATGCATCAACTGATGAAGTTTGATGATTCTAAGCCAATAAGTACTGTAGATACGTAAATAAAGCCATAAAATGTCAAAAGTAGGTCACAGTGACCTACTTTTTGGTCGTCACTCTCCGAAAACCTTAGACGCATCAACACACAAAATTTGATGATTCTAAGCCAATAAATATCTAAGATACTTAAATAAAGCCATAAAATGTCGAAAGTAGGTCACAGTGACCTACTTTTTAGACATCATTCTCTGAAAACCCAAGATGCATCAACAAACAAAGTTTGATGATTCTAACCCAATAAGTACAGTAGTTACTTAAATAAAGCCATAAAATGTCAAAAGTAGGTCACTATGACCTACTTTTTGGTTGTTACTCTCCGGAAACCCAAGATGCATCAACTCACAAAGTTTGATGATTCTAAGCCAATAAATACCTAAGATACTAAAATATAGCCATAAAATGTTGAAAGTAGGTCACAGTGACCTACATTTTGGTCGACATTTTTCAGAGTCCTAATATGCATCTGCTGACCAAGTTTGATGATCCTAGGTCTGAAGGTAATCAAAACATGCCTTTCAAACAAACCGAAAACAAATGCCTGCAAAATTCAAAAATTAGGTCACAGTGACCTACTTTTTCATAAATATGTTTTAAGGTCCCAAGATACATCAACTTACAAGATTTGATGATTCTTAACCTTTCAGTGTCTGAAATAATTGGATTAAATGTTTTAAAAAGAATTAATCATAAAGTTCAAAAAGTAGGTCATGGTGACCTACTTTTAAGTTGACCTTGTTCAGAGACCCAAGATGCATCAACTGACAAAGTTTGATGATCATACGCCTTAAAGTGTCCAAAATATGCCTTCAAATCAATTTGAAAACATATGCCCACAAAATTTAAAAAGTAGTCACCGTGACCTACTTTTGAGTGAACATGATGTGAAGTCTTAAGATGCATCAACTTACAAGATTTGATGATCCTAGTCCTAATAGTAAGCAAAATATAAACATTTTTATTATTTGTAAATTTAGGTCAACTTTGAAGTGACCTTGAGACCACGCCCTTTGCCCCAGGGTCATGCCTTGCACAATTTCTAATCCTCGACATATCCTGATCCTTGTATGTAAGTTTGGTGAAAATCTGCCTGGTGGTTCTGGAGAAGAAGATTCTTTAGCAACCAGTACTTTTGGTTTTGTTTTCCTGATTATCTCCCCTTGTTTAAGGGTCCCAACCCTTATTTTACTATAAAGGGAGCCCTTGGGCCAAGGATACCCTGTGACAAATTTGACACTGACTGGCCAAGGGGTTCTTGAGTTATGGCCCATATTCTAAAAAGTTAATGCACACCGCACACCGCACAAATGGCCATAGCATTAGCTCTTTGAGCCTTTGGCTCAGAAGAGCTAAAAATCTCTGGCACTCCCCCCCCCCCCCCCATTGTAATTGAAAACGCAAATAACTGTTTGTAGAAAAAGTTAAACATATGAGGATCTGAAGTGAATCAACCAGCACCCCTTCCGCCTAAATACTAGTAGGTATTTTCAACGGTTATATATATTATTTAATTAGAGTGTTTCTAAAACAATAAAATTCCAGTCGGCTCCCTTAACGAGGCCGAGTCTAATTATTTCTGCCCTAGGGATTTTGATAATTTTTTTGATAATTTATTATTACTGTTATATTTATTGTTTTTAGATTAAAAGATTGAATGTTTACCATCCAAATTTCTTAGGGGGCCATCTAAAAAATTGTCAAATTTTACTAAAGGACCCTATAGGAATTTGTTGAAAAAGCGTCAAATTATCACATTTCCCCGATTTTTTGTATTTCTGCCCTAGAGACTTCTTTTTCATTCAAGAAGATGAAAGTTATTGCAAAAAGTCACCAAATAGTCAAATTTCTAAAAAGTTCACCATCTAGGTTGGTCTAGGAATTAAGTACTAAGTTTCTTTTTCAAAGTCCAATACCTCTAAAATTGCAATATTACAGCATAGATACATATCAGTGCAGATGAATTTTCGGCGCATATTATATTTTGGGGTAAAAATAGCAATGTTTAGATTGCTTCCATATTTCTTTGGATGTTCTGTCATCAGTTTTTAGTATAATATCCATGAGCGTCTTCAACATACAAGCGAGTCATGCGTCATTCTTCAGCGCCATGTACTGCTTACAAAATCCGGAAATGGTGACGTCGTTAGAGTCATTTTAGTGTTTTTTCCTAGTTATTGTCGTAAAAACACATTTTTAGACCAGTAGTTGTTATAGTTAAAGCTGACATGAATTCTTAAAAACGCAACATTTTCATCTATGTACGACTTGTTTCATACCAACTATAGCCGTATTCCGCCATATTTCTTTCAGATACCTTGTCTCATTGTAACGATGTATACCACAATGCGCTCGTTACACTTCAATGATTTTTTGGTTTAGGTATCGACTTGTGCACATCTCCGATGGTAAAGCATATGAGAACACATGAGTTGATCAAGACATTTCAAAAACAAAATAAACAACATAATAATCATATTTTTGAATGATTATTGATTTGAATCAAAAGAAAAAAAATGCAAGTTTGGAAGAGAAATTTAGATGCATGAGTACGTATTTTTACAGTGCGCCAATTTATGCAGAATAAACTTGAAATAAAAAGCAGTAAAATTTGCAAACAAATTTTGAAATTATATCATTTGAATGGAACAAAACAACCAACGTCTTTGATTTGCAGGTCCTAAAGATGCAATTGATGCATATCGAGAAAACGCCTCGAACGCTGTAAACGTACCCATACCTGGTAATAAGGTTACAGCATCGGTTCGAAGATGTGCACAAGTCAAGTGAAATACACCCTGAATTCCATTTATTGAAATATGCATCACAAAAAAGAAATAAACTCCATAAAAGCTCAATAGTAAACACACTGTCATTACTCCGTACACACTAGCACGACGATACACTTAGTCCTTGCTGATCTGATTTTGGTCAGGGAAAATATCAAAAGTGGAAAGAGAAGTTATTTGGTATTTGCGCGGCTGAAGGGGGGGGGGGGTGATATTATAACTGATGTTCGTAAGCTATAATTGTGAATTGTTTATCTTCATGTAGTTCTAATATACATTCTATACAAAGTCATGTATATAGTCTGCAGTTGGTTTGCGTCGCAAAATTCATTTGTCAATTATAACTGATTATTTTAGAACTAATCTCAAATCTAAACAAAGTAATTTGATTTACGGCTATGATTTACTTCAAATCTTAAAAGCAATTAACCAGAATACAAATTTCTATGTGTACATCTATACATTCTTTAACACATACACACACGGAGAAAGGCCATCCCCTGTTCAGATTGACATTTAGGCATTTGATTTTTTGGACCGGGGGGGGGGGGGCATATAAAAATAATTGACATGACCGTTATTTAAATATTCTTGGAAGACAGACATTTCTGCCGAATTCAGTTTTGAGATTTTTTTAAAATGTGTCACTCCGACCACAAAGTATGTGCATTTTGAGGAATGTAACTGTTTTATTATGTTCCCCAAACGAAGTTGGGGAACATATTGTTTTTACTCTGTTTCTTATTATGTCGCCCCGAACGAAGTCGGGGACGACATATTGATATTGTACGCATGTTTTTTTTATCCAGGCTGTTTCTCGGAGATGGCTGGGACAATCTTCCTGAAACTTTCCTTCAAGGACGATCACTGGTTGTAGTTGTGCAGTGAGGTCGTTCAGTTCCAATATGTCTACCGTTGCCATGGAAACCTGTAAAAAGCGACAAATTTTGTCCGAGAGTGTTCTCTCTGGTCCCTTAAACGTTCGTCATGAAACTTTTCTTATTTTAATGATTAGTATCTGTAGTTCTGCAACTCGTATTTAAAATTTTCATATAATCGATTATTGCCATGGAAACCAGGTGAAAGTTAAAATTCTTTAATTTCGATTTTCTCAATAACTACTCAGGCAATCGTTTTGAAACTTTCAATGTTTATTCCTTGCAATGTGTCAAAGTGATTTCTACTTTCAAAATAATTGTAATGAGTCGCTCACGGTTGCCATAGAAACGAAACAGAAAAAAAGATTCAGATGTACACATGTGTTCTCCAAGGTCTAGGTCAAAGGGTCAAAGTTCGTCGTATCCAATAAAAGTTCTTTTCACAAGGATTACATATTTGAAATACGAAAGCCCTAGTACTTACCGTTCAAACGTTATGGCTATTTACTATGTTCAAGACGCCCCCCCCCCTCTTTTTATGAAGCACACAGCCAAGTAGAATACACAGATATAACATATACGAC